>NW_027640886.1:0-98316 GCF_949752795.1 Hyperoodon ampullatus
CCCCAAAATTTAGGGCTACACTGCTTACAAGGACCTCAACTTGGGTACACCTTAAATATCCCAGGAAAAATAAAAATGGTTCAAAAAATTGTGGTACTTCCATACGATGGAATATCCCTCAGTCATGAAATCAATGTCATAAGACCAGTAGCAGCAAAATGGGTGGATTCAGGTACGATGATTCTAAGTGAAATAAGTCACAGAGAAAAAGAAACTTATCATAAGATATCACTTATGAAGATCCTGTAAACATGGCTACACTTGAACTGAGTTAGGAAAGAGAACAGTGTCTCACATTTAGAAAATACTCTTATGCCTGCTTAAGGGGGAAGGAGAGGTGGGATGATGCATAAAACCAGAGTTTGATATAAGCACAGGTACCGTTCCAAAAACCAACTATGGAATAGACAAGACCTACACCTTCCTCAGTGAAAGGGACTCAAAACCCCATATTTCCCGCAGAGGAATATATCTGACTAGTAAGAATCTTAAAACCTATGTATTGATATGTCTCCGTAAGGGAATCAAGAGTGTCTAGACTGGCATAAACATGGCAGCGAGAATCAGCTCAAACCCATAATAAAAAGGAATTTCAAAAACAAAACAAAAAAACTGGGAAATTCTTTACAATTCCTTCAGGGTCTCTGATGAAACCTGGAATGACCCTATCTACAACGACAGCTGGATGTGGCATAAGGCTGGACACTTGGGACTGAGAGGATTGGTGAGATTGGGTGAGCAAATGCAGACCCTTTAAATCACAAATGCCTGGCACCCATTCAATGGGTCCCAACTCTCCAGGTTGAAGGGAATATTACTACAGCTATAACATGTACGGGAAACCTAGAGAAAGGACACACTGTGAATATAAAAGGTTTCTAAAACTCAACGAATAGTCCCTTTCCTGGTGCTCCAGTTTGACTTTCCATCTCCTTTACTATCAACCTCCCAACTTGGAGAGACAGCCCCTTTAACCTCCTGGTTCACACAGTTTGCCAATTTGGCAGAGGATGAAAGGGAAGAGGGAGAACCAATGTGAGAGTAGCTGTTAGGCATTTGGATGGGCATATATCACTGCAATTTCCCGAAAGGAAGAAGAATTAACCAAATCTCAGCCCGCCACCGGGAACCAGCATAGGTCCTGAACCAAAATGTTGGACTTGCGGTCAGCTCACCAAAAACGAGTTGAAAAATGGAGCTCAGGGGCACAGCAATTCACAAACTGGCCGAGTAATAAAGGACAACTATCGTCCAAAAATCTGTTGAGGGAAGGCAACGAGGCGGACTTGAAAGCGAGGCCGAATAGCAGGAAACAGATTTCAAGAGGTACGTTGGAATCGCCTTTAAAGCATAGGAAGAGGGGCTCAAATTCGACAATGATGCACTTGGCCAAAAAGGGCGTATGCATTTTCTCCTGAATATATTCAGGAGAAAATGCATACGCCCTTTTTGGCCAAGCAAGCAAGCGGGCAATGCAAATCTGCACTACAAAGAAGTATCACTTCCCACCGGTCAAAAGGGACATCCACAAAATGTGTAAAAACCAGAAAGGCAAGACAGGCCCTGGAGAACAGGGAGCCTTGTTATGCTGATGGGCGGGATGTAAATTGCCAACTGCCTCTCTGGAGGAGTATATTGTGTTCCCTAAAACAAGTAAAGAACAGAGCTAAAGAGCCAAGGGCACTTCCAGTCTAGGGAATATACCTTGGGAATTCTGAAAATCAATAAGAGAGAGCCACCAAAAAATTTAGGGCTGCACTGCTTACAAGGACCTCAACTTGGGTACACCTTAAATATCCCAAGAAATATAAAAATGGTTCAAAAATTGTGGTACTTACGTACGATGGAATATACCTCAGCCATGAAATCAATGTCATAAACCAGTAGCAGCAAAATGGGTGGATTCAGGTACGATGATTCTAAGTGAAATAAGTCAGAGAGAAAAAGAAACTTATCATAAGATATCACTTATGAAGATCCTGTAAACATGGCTACACTTGAACTGAGTTAGGAAAGAGAACAGAGTCTCACATTTAGAAAACACTCTTATGCCTTCTTAAGGGGGAAGGAGACGTGGGGTGATTCATAAAACCAGAGTTTGATATAAGCACAGGTACCGTTCCAAAAACCAACTATGGAATAGACAAGACCTACACCTTCCTCAGTGAAAGGGACTCAAAACCCCATATTTCCCGCAGAGGAATATATCAGACTAGTAAGAATCTTAAAAGCTATGTATTGATATATCTCCGTAAGGGAATCAAGTGTGTCTAGACTGGCATAAACATGGCAGCGAGAATCAGCTCAAACCCACTATAAAAAGGAATTTCAAAAACAAAACAAAAAAAACTGGGAAATTCTTTACAATTCCTTCAGGGTCTCTGATGAAACCTGGTATGACCCTATCTACAACGACAGCTGGATGTGGCATATGGCTGGACACTTGGGAGTGAGACGATTGGTGAGATTGGGTGAGCAAATGCAGACCCTTTAAAGCAATAATGCATGGCACCCATTCCATGGGTCCCAACTCTCCAGTTTGAAGGGAATATTACTACAGTTATAACATGTACGGGAAACCTAGAGAACGGAGACACTGTGAATACGAAAGGTTTCTAAAACTCAACGAATAGTCCCTCTCCTGGTGCTCCGGTTTGACTTTCAATCTGCTTTACTATCCATCTCCCAACTTGGAGAGACAGCCCCTTTAAACTCCTGGTTCGCACAGGTTTCCAATTTGGCAGAGGATGAAAGGGAAGAGGGAAAACCAATGAGAGAGTAGCTGTTAGGCATTTGAACGGGCACATATCACTCTAACTTCCCGGCAGGAAGAAGAATTAACCAAAGTCTCAGCCCCCCACCGGGAACCAGCATAGGTCCTGAACCAAAATTCTGGACTTGCGGTCAGCTCACAAAAAACGAGTTGAAAAATGGAGCTCAGGGGCACAGCAATTCACAAGCTGGCCGAGTAATAAAGGAAAACTATCGTCCAAAAATCTGTTGAGGGAAGGCAGCGAGGCGGACTTGAAAGCGAGTCAGAATGGCAGGAAAGAGATTTCAAGAGGTACGTTGGAATCGCCTTTAAAGCACAGGAAGAGGGGCACAACTTCGACAATGATGCACTTGGCCAAAAAGGGCGTATGCGTTTTCTCCTGAATATATTCAGGAGAAAACGCATACGCCCTTTTTTACCAAAAAAGCAAGCGGGCAATGTTAATCGGCACTACAAAGAAGTATCACTTCCCACCGGTCAAAAGGGACATCCACAAAATGTGTAAAAACCAGAAAGGCAAAACAGGCCCTGGAGAACAGGGAGCCTTGTTATGCTGATGGGCGGGATGTAAATTGCCAACTGCCTCTCTGGAGGAGTGCATTGTGTTCCCTAAAACAAGTAAACAACAGAGCTACAGAGCCAAGGGCACTTCCAGTCTAGGGAATATACCTTGGGAAAAATGAAAATCAATAAGACAGAGCCACCCCAAAATTTAGGGCTGCACTGCTTACAAGGACCTCAACTTGGGTACACCTTAAATATCCCAGGAAAAATAAAAATGGTTCAAAAAATTGTGGTACTTACGTACGATGGAATATCTCTCAGCCATGAAATCAATGTCATAAGACCAGTAGCAGCAAAATGGGTGGATTCAGGTACGATGATTCTAAGTGAAATAAGTCACACAGAAAAAGAAACTTATCATAAGATATCACTTATGAAGATCCTGTAAACATGGCTACACTTGAACTGAGTTAGGAAAGAGAACAGGGTCTCACATTTAGAAAACACTCTTATGCCTGCTTAAGGGGGAAGGAGAGGTGGGGTGATGCATAAAACCAGAGTTTGATATAAGCACAGGTACCGTTCCAAAAACCAACTATGGAATAGACAAGACCTACACCTTCCTCAGTGAAAGGGACTCAAAACACCATATTTCCCGCAGAGGAATATATCAGACTGGAAAGAATCTTAAAACCTATGTATTGATATGTCTCCGTAAGGGAATCAAGTGTGTCTAGACTGGCATAAACATGGCAGCGAGAATCAGCTCAAACCCACTATAAAAAGGAATTGCAAAAACAAAACAAAAAAACTGGGAAATTCTTTACAATTCCTTCAGGGTCTCTGATGAAACCTGGAATGACCCTATCTACAACGACAGCTGGATGTGGCATAAGGCTGGACACTTGGGACTGAGACGATTGGTGAGATTGGGTGAGCAAATTCAGACTCTTTAAAGCAATAATGCATGGCACCCATTCCATGGGTCCCAACTCTCCAGGTTGAAGGGAATATTACTACAGTTATAACATGTACGGGAAACCTAGAGAACGGACACACTGTGAATACTAAAGGTTTCTAAAACTCAACGAATAGTCCCTCTCCTGGTGCTCCGGTTTGACTTTCCATCTGCTTTACTATCAATCTCCCAACTTGGAGAGACAGCCCCTTTAACCTCCTGGTTCGCACAGGTTTCCAATTTGGCAGAGGATGAAAGGGAAGAAGGAGAACGAATGAGAGAGTAGCTGTTAGGCATTTGGACTTGCACATATCACTCTAACTTCCCAGCAGGAAGAAGAATTAACCAAAGTCTCAATCCCCATCGGGAACCAGCATAGGTCCTGAACCAAAATTCTGGACTTGCGGTCAGCTCACAAAAAACCAATTGAAAATGGAGCTCAGTGGCACAGCAATTCACAAACTGGCCGAGTAATAAAGGACAACTATCGTCCAAAAATCTGTTGAGGGAAGGCAACGAGGCGGACTTGAAAGCGATGCAGAATAGCAGGAAACAGATTTCAAGAGGTAAGTTGGAATCGCCTTTAAAGCACAGGAAGAGGGGCACAACTACGAAAATGATGCACTTGGCCAAAAAGGGCGTATGCGTTTTCTCCTGAATATATTAAGGAGAAAACGCATACGCCCTTTTTGGCCAAGCAAGCAAGCGGGCAATGCAAATCTGCACTACAAAGAAGTATCACTTCCCACCGGTCAAAAGGGACATCCACAAAATGTGTAAAAACCAGAAAGGCAAGACAGGCCCTGGAGAACAGGGAGCCTTGTTATGCTGATGGGCGGGATGTAAATTGCCAACTGCCTCTCTGGAGGAGTGCATTGTGTTCCGTAAAACAAGTAAACAACAGAGCTACAGAGCCAAGGGGACTTCCAGTCTAGGGAATATACCTTGGGATAACTGAAAATCAATAAGACAGAGCCAGCACAAAATTTAGAGCTGCACTGCTTACAAGGACCTCAACTTGGGTACACCTTAAGTATCCCAGGAAATATAAAAATGGTTCAAAAAATTGTGGTACTTACGTACGATGGAATATCCCTCAGCCATGAAATCAATGTCATAAGAGCAGTAGCAGCAAAATGGGTGGATTCAGGTACGATGATTCTAAGTGAAATAAGTCACACAGAAAAAGAAACTTATCATAAGATATCACTTATGAAGATCCTATAAACATGGCTACACTTGAACTGAGTTAGGAAAGAGAACAGTGTCTCACATTTAGAAAACACTCTTATGCCTGCTTAAGGGGGAAGGAGAGGTGGGGTGATGCATAAAACCAGAGTTTGATATAAGCACAGGTACCGTTCCAAAAACCAACTATGGAATAGACACGACCTACACCTTCCTCAGTGAAAGGGACTCAAAACCCCATATTTCCCGCAGAGGAAAGTATCTGACTAGTAAGAATCTTAAAACCTATGTATTGATATGTCTCCGTAAGGGAATCAAGTGTGTCTAGACTGCCATAAACATGGCAGTGAGAATCAGCTCAAACCCACTATAAAAAGGAATTTCAAAAACAAAACAAAAAAACTGGGAAATTCTTTACAATTCCTTCAGGGTCTCTGATGAAAGCTGGAATGACCCTATCTACAACGACAGCTGGATGTGGCATAAGGAGGGACACTTGGGACTGAGACGATTGGTGAGATTGGGTGAGCAAATGCAGATCCTTTAAAGCAATAATGCATGGCACCCATTCCATGGGTCCGAACTCTCCAGGTTGAAGGGAATATTACTACAGCTATAACATGTGCGGGAAACCTAGAGAATGGACACACTGTGAATACGAAAGGTTTCTAAAACTCAACGAATAGTCCCTCTCCTGGTGCTCCGGTTTGACTTTCCGTCTGCTTTACTATCAACCTCCCAACTTGGAGAGACAGCCCCTTTAACCTCTTGGTTCGCACAGGTTGCCAATTTGGCAGAGGATGAAAGGGAAGAGGGAGAACCAATGAGAGAGTAGCTGTTAGGCATTTGGACGGGCACATATCACTGTAATTTCCCGGCAGGAAGAAGAATTAACCAAATTCTCAGCCACCCACTGGGAACCAGTATAGGTCCTGAACCAAAATTTTGGACTTGCGGTCAGCTCTCCAAAAACGAGTTGAAAAATGGAGCTCAGCGACACAGCAATTCACAAACTGGCCGAGTAATAAAGGACACCTATCGTCCAAAAATCTGTTGACGGAAGGCAACGAGGCGGACTTGAAAGCGAGCCAGAATAGCAGGAAACAGATTTCAAGAGGTACGTTGGAATCGCCTTTAAAGCACAGGAAGAGGGGCACAACTTCGACAATGATGCACTTGGCCAAAAAGGGCGTATGCGTTTTCTCCTGAATATATTCAGGAGAAAACGCATACGCCCTTTTTGGCCAAGCAAGCAAGCGGGCAATGCAAATCTGCACTACAAAGAAGTATCACTTCCCACCGGTCAAAAGGGACATCCACAAAATGTGTAAGAACAAGAAAGGCAAGACAGGCCCTGGAGAACTGGGAGCCTTGTTATGCTGATGGGTGGGATGTAAATTGCCAACTGCCTCTCTGGAGGAGTGCATTCTGTTCCCTAAAACAAGTAAAGAACAGAGCTACAGAGCCAAGGGCACTACCAGTCTAGGGAATATACCTTGGGAAAACTGAAAATCAATAAGACAGAGCCACCCCAAAATTTAGGGCTGCACTGCATACAAGGACCTCAACTTGGATACACCTTAAGTATCCCAGAAAATATAAACATGGTTCAAAAAATTGTGGTACTTACGTACGATGGAATATCCCTCAGCCATGAAATCAATGTCATAAGACCAGTAGCAGCAAAATGGGTGGATTCAGGTACGATGATTCTAAGTGAAATAAGTCACACAGAAAAAGAAACTTATCATAAGATATCACTTATGAAGATCCTGTAAACATGGCTACACTTGAACTGAGTTAGGAAAGAGAACAGTGTCTCACATTTAGAAAACACTCTTATACCTGCTTAAGGGGGAAGGAGAGGTGGGGTGATGCATAAAACCAGAGTTTGATATAAGCACAGGTACCGTTCCAAAAACCAACTATGGAATAGACAAGACCTACACCGTCCTCAGTGAAAGGGACTCAAAACCCCATATTTCCCGCAGAGGAAAATATCTGACTAGTAAGAATCTTAAAACCTATGTATTGATATGTCTCCGTAAGGGAATCAAGTGTGTCTAGACTGGCATAAACATGGCAGCGAGAATCAGCTCAAACCCACTATAAAAAGGAATTTAAAAAACAAAACAAAAAAACTGGGAAATTCTTTACAATTCCTTCAGGGTCTCTGATGAAAGCTGGAATGACCCTATCTACAACGACAGCTGGATGTGGCATAAGGAGGGACACTTGGGACTGAGACGATTGGTGAGATTGGGTGAGCAAATGCAGACCCTTTAAAGCAATAATGCATGGCACCCATTCCATGGGTCCGAACTCTCCAGGTTGAAGGGAATATTACTACAGCTATAACAAGTGCGGGAAACCTAGAGAACGGACACACTGTGAATACGAAATGTTTCTAAAACTCAACGCATAGTCCCTCTCCTGGTGCTCCGGTTTGACTTTCCGTCTGCTTTACTATCAACCTCCCAACTTGGAGAGAGAGCCCCTTTAACATCTTGGTTCGCACAGGTTGCCAATTTGGCAGAGGATGAAAGGGAAGACGGAGAACCAATGAGAGAGTAGCTGTTAGGCATTTGGACGGGCACATATCACTGTAATTTCCCGGCAGGAAGAAGAATTAACCAAATTCTCAGCCACCCACCGGGAACCAGTATAGGTCCTGAACCAAAATTTTGGACTTGCGGTCAGCTCACCAAAAACGAGTTGAAAAATGGAGCTCAGGGGCACAGCAATTCACAAACTGGCCGAGTAATAAAGGACAACTATCGTCCAAAAATCTGTTGAGGGAAGGCAACGAGGCGGACTTGAAAGCGAGGCAGAATAGCAGGAAACAGATTTCAAGAGGTACGTTGGAATCGCCTTTAAAGCACAGGAAGAGGGGCACAACTTCGACAATGATGCACTTGGCCAAAAAGGGCGTATGCGTTTTCTCCTGAATATATTCAGGAGAAAACGCATACGCCCTTTTTGGCCAAGCAAGCAAGCGGGCAATGCAAATCTGCACTACAAAGAAGTATCACTTCCCACCGGTCAAAAGGGACATCCACAAAATGTGTAAGAACAAGAAAGGCAAGACAGGCCCTGGAGAACTGGGAGCCTTGTTATGCTGATGGGAGGGATGTAAATTGCCAACTGCCTCTCTGGAGGAGTGCATTCTGTTCCCTAAAACAAGTAAAGAACAGAGCTACAGAGCCAAGGGCACTACCAGTCTAGGGAATATACCTTGGGAAAACTGAAAATCAATAAGACAGAGCCACCCCAAAATTTAGGGCTGCACTGCATACAAGGACCTCAACTTGGATACACCTTAAGTATCCCAGAAAATATAAACATGGTTCAAAAAATTGTGGTACTTACGTACGATGGAATATCCCTCAGCCATGAAATCAATGTCATAAGACCAGTAGCAGCAAAATGGGTGGATTCAGGTACGATGATTCTAAGTGAAATAAGTCACACAGAAAAAGAAACTTATCATAAGATATCACTTATGAAGATCCTGTAAACATGGCTACACTTGAACTGAGTTAGGAAAGAGAACAGTGTCTCACATTTAGAAAACACTCTTATACCTGCTTAAGGGGGAAGGAGAGGTGGGGTGATGCATAAAACCAGAGTTTGATATAAGCACAGGTACCGTTCCAAAAACCAACTATGGAATAGACAAGACCTACACCGTCCTCAGTGAAAGGGACTCAAAACCCCATATTTCCCGCAGAGGAAAATATCTGACTAGTAAGAATCTTAAAACCTATGTATTGATATGTCTCCGTAAGGGAATCAAGTGTGTCTAGACAGGCATAAACATGGCAGCGAGAATCAGCTCAAACCCACTATAAAAAGGAATTTCAAAAACAAAACAAAAAAACTGGGAAATTCTTTACAATTCCTTCAGGGTCTCTGATGAAAGCTGGAATGACCCTATCTACAACGACAGCTGGATGTGGCATAAGGAGGGACACTTGGGACTGAGACGATTGGTGAGATTGGGTGAGCAAATGCAGACCCTTTAAAGCAATAATGCATGGCACCCATTTCATGGGTCCGAACTCTCCAGGTTGAAGGGAATATTACTACAGCTATAACATGTGCGGGAAACCTAGGGAACGGACACACTGTGAATACGAAAGGTTTCTAAAACTCAACGCATAATCCCTCTCCTGGTGCTCCGGTTTGACTTTCCGTCTGCTTTACTATCAACCTCCCAACTTGGAGAGACAGCCCCTTTAACCTCTTGGTTCGCACAGGTTGCCAATTTGGCAGAGGATGAAAGGGAAGAGGGAGAACCAATGAGAGAGTAGCTGTTAGGCATTTGGACGGGCACATATCACTGTAATTTCCCGGCAGGAAGAAGAATTAACCAAATTCTCAGCCACCCACCGGGAACCAGTATAGGTCCTGAACCAAAATTTTGGACTTGCGGTCAGCTCACCAAAAACGAGTTGAAAATGGAGCTCAGGGGCACAGCAATTCACAAACTGGCCGAGTAATAAAGGACAACTATCGTCCAAAAATCTGTTGAGGGAAGGCAACGAGGCGGACTTGAAAGCGAGGCAGAATAGCAGGAAACAGATTTCAAGAGGTACGTTGGAATCGCCTTTAAAGCACAGGAAGAGGGGCACAACTTCCACAATGATGCAATTGGCCAAAAAGGGCGTATGCGTTTTCTCCTGAATATATTCAGGAGAAAACGCATACGCCCTTTTTGGCCAAGCAAGCAAGCGGGCAATGCAAATCTGCACTACAAAGTAGTATCACTTCCCACCGGTCAAAAGGGACATCCACAAAATGTGTAAGAACAAGAAAGGCAAGACAGGCCCTGGAGAACTGGGAGCCTTGTTATGCTGATGGGCGGGATGTAAATTGCCAACTGCCTCTCTGGAGGAGTGCATTCTGTTCCCTAAAACAAGTAAAGAACAGAGCTACAGAGCCAAGGGCACTACCAGTCTAGGGAATATACCTTGGGAAAACTGAAAATCAATAAGACAGAGCCACCCCAAAATTTAGGGCTGCACTGCATACAAGGACCTCAACTTGGATACACCTTAAGTATCCCAGAAAATATAAACATGGTTCAAAAAATTGTGGTACTTACGTACGATGGAATATCCCTCAGCCATGAAATCAATGTCATAAGACCAGTAGCAGCAAAATGGGTGGATTCAGGTACGATGATTCTAAGTGAAATAAGTCACACAGAAAAAGAAACTTATCATAAGATATCACTTATGAAGATCCTGTAAACATGGCTACACTTGAACTGAGTTAGGAAAGAGAACAGTGTCTCACATTTAGAAAACACTCTTATACCTGCTTAAGGGGGAAGGAGAGGTGGGGTGATGCATAAAACCAGAGTTTGATATAAGCACAGGTACCGTTCCAAAAACCAACTATGGAATAGACAAGACCTACACCGTCCTCAGTGAAAGGAACTCAAAACCCCATATTTCCCGCAGAGGAAAATATCTGACTAGTAAGAATCTTAAAACCTATGTATTGATATGTCTCTGTAAGGGAATCAAGTGTGTCTAGACTGGCATAAACATGGCAGCGAGAATCAGCTCAAACCCACTATAAAAAGGAATTTCAAAAACAAAACAAAAAAACTGGGAAATTCTTTACAATTCCTTCAGGGTCTCTGGTGAAAGCTGGAATGACCCTATCTACAACGACAGCTGGATGTGGCATAAGGAGGGACACTTGGGACTCAGACGATTGGTGAGATTGGGTGAGCAAATGCAGACCCTTTAAAGCAATAATGCATGGCACCCATTCCATGGGTCCGAACTCTCCAGGTTGAAGGGAATATTACTACAGCTATAACATGTGCAGGAAACCTAGGGAACGGACACACTGTGAATACGAAAGGTTTCTAAAACTCAACGCATAGTCCCTCTCCTGGTGCTCCGGTTTGACTTTCCGTCTGCTTTACTATCAACCTCCCAACTTGGAGAGACAGCCCCTTTAACTTCTTGGTTCGCACAGGTTGCCAATTTGGCAGAGGATGAAAGGGAAGAGGGAGAACCAATGAGAGAGTAGCTGTTAGGCATTTGGACGGGCACATATCACTGTAATTTCCCGGCAGGAAGAAGAATTAACCAAATTCTCAGCCACCCACCGGGAACCAGTATAGGTCCTGAACCAAAATTTTGGACTTGCGGTCAGCTCACCAAAAACGAGTTGAAAAATGGAGCTCAGGGGCACAGCAATTCACAAACTGGCCGAGTAATAAAGGACAACTATCTTCCAAAAATCTGTTGAGGGAAGGCAACGAGGCGGACTTGAAAGCGAGCCAGAATAGCAGGAAACAGATTTCAAGAGGTACGTTGGAATCGCCTTTAAAGCACAGGAAGAGGGGCACAACTTCGACAATGATGCACTTGGCCAAAAAGGGCGTATGCGTTTTCTCCTGAATATATTCAGGAGAAAACGCATACGCCCTTTTTGGCCAAGCAAGCAAGCGGGCAATGCAAATCTGCACTACAAAGAAGTATCACTTCCCACCGGTCAAAAGGGACATCCACAAAATGTGTAAGAACAAGAAAGGCAAGACAGGCCCTGGAGAACTGGGAGCCTTGTCATGCTGATGGGCGGGATGTAAATTGCCAACTGCCTCTCTGGAGGAGTGCATTCTGTTCCCTAAAACAAGTAAAGAACAGAGCTACAGAGCCAAGGGCACTACCAGTCTAGGGAATATACCTTGGGAAAACTGAAAATCAATAAGACAGAGCCACCCCAAAATTTAGGGCTGCACTGCATACAAGGACCTCAACTTGGATACACCTTAAGTATCCCAGAAAATATAAACATGGTTCAAAAAATTGTGGTACTTACGTACGATGGAATATCCCTCAGCCATGAAATCAATGTCATAAGACCAGTAGCAGCAAAATGGGTGGATTCAGGTACGATGATTCTAAGTGAAATAAGTCACACAGAAAAAGAAACTTATCATAAGATATCACTTATGAAGATCCTGTAAACATGGCTACACTTGAACTGAGTTAGGAAAGAGAACAGTGTCTCACATTTAGAAAACACTCTTATACCTGCTTAAGGGGGAAGGAGAGGTGGGTTGATGCATAAAACCAGAGTTTGATATAAGCACAGGTACCGTTCCAAAAACCAACTATGGAATAGACAAGACCTACACCGTCCTCAGTGAAAGGGACTCAAAACCCCATATTTCCCGCAGAGGAAAATATCTGACTAGTAAGAATCTTAAAACCTATGTATTGATATGTCTCCGTAAGGGAATCAAGTGTGTCTAGACTGGCATAAACATGGCAGCGAGAATCAGCTCAAACCCACTATAAAGAGGAATTTCAAAAACAAAACAAAAAAAACTGGGAAATTCTTTACAATTCCTTCAGGGTCTCTGATGAAAGCTGGAATGACCCTATCTACAACGACAGCTGGATGTGGCATAAGGAGGGACACTTGGGACTGAGACGATTGGTGAGATTGGGTGAGCAAATGCAGACCCTTTAAAGCAATAATGCATGGCACCCATTCCATGGGTCCGAACTCTCCAGGTTGAAGGGAATATTACTACAGCTATAACATGTGCGGGAAACCTAGAGAACGGACACACTGTGAGTACGAAAGGTTTCTAAAACTCAACGAATAAACCCTCTCCTGGTGCTCCGGATTGACTTTCCGGCTGCTTTACTATCAACCCCCCAACTTGGAGAGACAGCCCCTTTAACCTCTTGGTTCACACAGGTTGCCAATTTGGTAGAGGATGAAAGGGAAGAGGGAGAACCAATGAGAGAGTAGCTGTTAGGCATTTGGACGGGCACATATCACTGTAATTTCCCGGCAGGAAGAAGAATTAACCAAATTCTCAGCCACCCACCGGGAACCAGTATAGGTCCTGAACCAAAATTTTGGACTTGCGGTCAGCTCACCAAAAACGAGTTGAAAAATGGAGCTCAGGGGCACAGCAATTCACAAACTGGCCGAGTAATAAAGGACAACTATCGTCCAAAAATCTGTTGAGGGAAGGCAACGAGGCGGACTTGAAAGCGAGGCAGAATAGCAGGAAACAGATTTCAAGAGTACGTTGGAATCGCCTTTAAAGCACAGGAAGAGGGGCACAACTTCGACAATGATGCACTTGGCCAAAAAGGGCGTATGCGTTTTCTCCTGAATATATTCAGGAGAAAACGCATACGCCCTTTTTGGCCAAGCAAGCAAGCGGGCAATGCAAATCTGCACTACAAAGAAGTATCACTTCCCACCGGTCAAAAGGGACATCCACAAAATGTGTAAGAACAAGAAAGGCAAGACAGGCCCTGGAGAACAGGGAGCCTTGTTATGCTGATGGGCGGGATGTAAATTGCCAACTGCCTCTCTGGAGGAGTGCATTCTGTTCCCTAAAACAAGTAAAGAACAGAGCTACAGAGCCAAGGGCACCACCAGTCTAGGGAATATACCTTGGGAAAACTGAAAATCAATAAGACAGAGCCACCCCAAAATTTAGGGCTGCACTGCATACAAGGACCTCAACTTGGATACACCTTAAGTATCCCAGAAAATATAAACATGGTTCAAAAAATTGTGGTACTTACGTACGATGGAATATCCCTCAGCCATGAAATCAATGTCATAAGACCAGTAGCAGCAAAATGGGTGGATTCAGGTACGATGATTCTAAGTGAAATAAGTCACACAGAAAAAGAAACTTATCATAAGATATCACTTATGAAGATCCTGTAAACATGGCTACACTAGAACTGAGTTAGGAAAGAGAACAGTGTCTCACATTTAGAAAACACTCTTATACCTGCTTAAGGGGGAAGGAGAGGTGGGTTGATGCATAAAACCAGAGTTTGATATAAGCACAGGTACCGTTCCAAAAACCAACTATGGAATAGACAAGACCTACACCGTCCTCAGTGAAAGGGACTCAAAACCCCATATTTCCCGCAGAGGAAAATATCTGACTAGTAAGAATCTTAAAACCTATGTATTGATATGTCTCCGTAAGGGAATCAAGTGTGTCTAGACTGGCATAAACATGGCAGCGAGAATCAGCTCAAACCCACTATAAAAAGGAATTTCAAAAACAAAACAAAAAAACTGGGAAATTCTTTACAATTCCTTCAGGGTCTCTGATGAAAGCTGGAATGACCCTATCTACAACGACAGCTGGATGTGGCATAAGGAGGGACACTTGGTCCTGAGACGATTGGTGAGATTGGGTGAGCAAATGCAGACCCTTTAAAGCAATAATGCATGGCACCCATTTCATGGGTCCGAACTCTGCAAGTTGAAGGGAATATTACTACAGCTATAACATGTGCGGGAAACCTAGGGAACGGACACACTGTGAATACGAAAGGTTTCTAAAACTCAACGCATAGTCCCTCTCCTGGTGCTCCGGTTTGACTTTCCGTCTGCTTTACTATCAACCTCCCAACTTGGAGAGACAGCCCCTTTAACCTCTTGGTTCGCACAGGTTGCCAATTTGGCAGAGGATGAAAGGGAAGAGGGAGAACCAATGAGAGAGTAGCTGTTAGGCATTTGGACGGGCACATATCACTGTAATTTCCCGGCAGGAAAAAGAATTAACCAAATTCTCAGCCACCCACCGGGAACCAGTATAGGTCCTGAACCAAAATTTTGGACTTGCGGTCAGCTCACCAAAAACGAGTTGAAAAATGGAGCTCAGGGGCACAGCAATTCACAAACTGGCCGAGTAATAAAGGACAACTATCTTCCAAAAATCTGTTGAGGGAAGGCAACGAGGCGGACTTGAAAGCGAGGCAGAATAGCAGGAAACAGATTTCAAGAGGTACGTTGGAATCGCCTTTAAAGCACAGGAAGAGGGGCACAACTTCGACAATGATGCACTTGGCCAAAAAGGGCGTATGCGTTTTCTCCTGAATATATTCAGGAGAAAACGCATACGCCCTTTTTGGCCAAGCAAGCAAGCGGGCAATGCAAATCTGCACTACAAAGAAGTATCACTTCCCACCGGTCAAAAGGGACATCCACAAAATGTGTAAGAACAAGAAAGGCAAGACAGGCCCTGGAGAACTGGGAGCCTTGTTATGCTGATGGGCGGGATGTAAATTGCCAACTGACTCTCTGGAGGAGTGCATTCTGTTCCCTAAAACAAGTAAAGAACAGAGCTACAGAGCCAAGGGCACTACCAGTCTAGGGAATATACCTTGGGAAAACTGAAAATCAATAAGACAGAGCCACCCCAAAATTTAGGGCTGCACTGCATACAAGGACCTCAACTTGGATACACCTTAAGTATCCCAGAAAATATAAACATGGTTCAAAAAATTGTGGTACTTACGTACGATGGAATATCCCTCAGCCATGAAATCAATGTCATAAGACCAGTAGCAGCAAAATGGGTGGATTCAGGTACGATGATTCTAAGTGAAATAAGTCACACAGAAAAAGAAACTTATCATAAGATATCACTTATGAAGATCCTGTAAACATGGCTACACTTGAACTGAGTTAGGAAAGAGAACAGTGTCTCACATTTAGAAAACACTCTTATACCTGCTTAAGGGGGAAGGAGAGGTGGGTTGATGCATAAAACCAGAGTTTGATATAAGCACAGGTACCGTTCCAAAAACCAACTATGGAATAGACAAGACCTACACCGTCCTCAGTGAAAGGGACTCAAAACCCCATATTTCCCGCAGAGGAAAATATCTGACTAGTAAGAATCTTAAAACCTATGTATTGATATGTCTCCGTAAGGGAATCAAGTGTGTCTAGACTGGCATAAACATGGCAGCGAGAATCAGCTCAAACCCACTATAAAGAGGAATTTCAAAAACAAAACAAAAAAAACTGGGAAATTCTTTACAATTCCTTCAGGGTCTCTGATGAAAGCTGGAATGACCCTATCTACAACGACAGCTGGATGTGGCATAAGGAGGGACACTTGGGACTGAGACGATTGGTGAGATTGGGTGAGCAAATGCAGACCCTTTAAAGCAATAATGCATGGCACCCATTCCATGGGTCCGAACTCTCCAGGTTGAAGGGAATATTACTACAGCTATAACATGTGCGGGAAACCTAGAGAACGGACACACTGTGAGTACGAAAGGTTTCTAAAACTCAACGAATAAACCCTCTCCTGGTGCTCCGGATTGACTTTCCGGCTGCTTTACTATCAACCCCCCAACTTGGAGAGACAGCCCCTTTAACCTCTTGGTTCACACAGGTTGCCAATTTGGTAGAGGATGAAAGGGAAGAGGGAGAACCAATGAGAGAGAAGCTGTTAGGCATTTGGACGGGCACATATCACTGTAATTTCCCGGCAGGAAGAAGAATTAACCAAATTCTCAGCCACCCACCGGGAACCAGTATAGGTCCTGAACCAAAATTTTGGACTTGCGGTCAGCTCACCAAAAACGAGTTGAAAAATGGAGCTCAGGGGCACAGCAATTCACAAACTGGCCGAGTAATAAAGGACAACTATCGTCCAAAAATCTGTTGAGGGAAGGCAACGAGGCGGACTTGAAAGCGAGGCAGAATAGCAGGAAACAGATTTCAAGAGTACGTTGGAATCGCCTTTAAAGCACAGGAAGAGGGGCACAACTTCGACAATGATGCACTTGGCCAAAAAGGGCGTATGCGTTTTCTCCTGAATATATTCAGGAGAAAACGCATACGCCCTTTTTGGCCAAGCAAGCAAGCGGGAAATGCAAATCTGCACTACAAAGAAGTATCACTTCCCACCGGTCAAAAGGGACATCCACAAAATGTGTAAGAACAAGAAAGGCAAGACAGGCCCTGGAGAACAGGGAGCCTTGTTATGCTGATGGGCGGGATGTAAATTGCCAACTGCCTCTCTGGAGGAGTGCATTCTGTTCCCTAAAACAAGTAAAGAACAGAGCTACAGAGCCAAGGGCACCACCAGTCTAGGGAATATACCTTGGGAAAACTGAAAATCAATAAGACAGAGCCACCCCAAAATTTAGGGCTGCACTGCATACAAGGACCTCAACTTGGATACACCTTAAGTATCCCAGAAAATATAAACATGGTTCAAAAAATTGTGGTACTTACGTACGATGGAATATCCCTCAGCCATGAAATCAATGTCATAAGACCAGTAGCAGCAAAATGGGTGGATTCAGGTACGATGATTCTAAGTGAAATAAGTCACACAGAAAAAGAAACTTATCATAAGATATCACTTATGAAGATCCTGTAAACATGGCTACACTAGAACTGAGTTAGGAAAGAGAACAGTGTCTCACATTTAGAAAACACTCTTATACCTGCTTAAGGGGGAAGGAGAGGTGGGGTGATGCATAAAACCAGAGTTTGATATAAGCACAGGTACCGTTCCAAAAACCAACTATGGAATAGACAAACCTACACCGTCCTCAGTGAAAGGGACTCAAAACCCCATATTTCCCGCAGAGGAAAATATCTGACTAGTAAGAATCTTAAAACCTATGTATTGATATGTCTCCGTAAGGGAATCAAGTGTGTCTAGACTGGCATAAACATGGCAGCGAGAATCAGCTCAAACCCACTATAAAAAGGAATTTCAAAAACAAAACAAAAAAACTGGGAAATTCTTTACAATTCCTTCAGGGTCTCTGATGAAAGCTGGAATGACCCTATCTACAACGACAGCTGGATGTGGCATAAGGAGGGACACTTGGGACTGAGACGATTGGTGAGATTGGGTGAGCAAATGCAGACCCTTTAAAGCAATAATGCATGGCACCCATTTAATGGGCCCGAACTCTCCAGGTTGAAGGGAATATTACTACAGCTATAACATGTGCGGGAAACCTAGGGAACGGACACACTGTGAATACGAAAGGTTTCTAAAACTCAACGCATAGTCCCTCTCCTGGTGCTTCGGTTTGACTTTCCGTCTGCTTTACTATCAACCTCCCAACTTGGAGAGACAGCCCCTTTAACCTCTTGGTTCGCACAGGTTGCCAATTTGGCAGAGGATGAAAGGGAAGAGGGAGAACCAATGAGAGAGTAGCTGTTAGGCATTTGGACGGGCACATATCACTGTAATTTCCCGGCAGGAAAAAGAATTAACCAAATTCTCAGCCACCCACCGGGAACCAGTATAGGTCCTGAACCAAAATTTTGGACTTGCGGTCAGCTCACCAAAAACGAGTTGAAAAATGGAGCTCATGGGCACAGCAATTCACAAACTGGCCGAGTAATAAAGGACAACTATCGTCCAAAAATCTGTTGAGGGAAGGCAACGAGGCGGACTTGAAAGCGAGGCAGAATAGCAGGAAACAGATTTCAAGAGGTACGTGGGAATCGCCTTTAAAGCACAGGAAGAGGGGCACAACTTCGACAATGATGCACTTGGCCAAAAAGGGCGTATGCGTTTTCTCCTGAATATATTCAGGAGAAAACGCATACGCCCTTTTTGGCCAAGCAAGCAAGCGGGCAATGCAAATCTGCACTACAAAGAAGTATCACTTCCCACCGGTCAAAAGGGACATCCACAAAATGTGTAAGAACAAGAAAGGCAAGACAGGCCCTGGAGAACAGGGAGCCTTGTTATGCTGATGGGCGGGATGTAAATTGCCAACTGCCTCTCTGGAGGAGTGCATTCTGTTCCCTAAAACAAGTAAAGAACAGAGCTACAGAGCCAAGGGCACTACCAGTCTAGGGAATATACCTTGGGAAAACTGAAAATCAATAAGACAGAGCCACCCCAAAATTTAGGGCTGCACTGCATACAAGGACCTCAACTTGGATACACCTTAAGTATCCCAGAAAATATAAACATGGTTCAAAAAATTGTGGTACTTACGTACGATGGAATATCCCTCAGCCATGAAATCAATGTCATAAGACCAGTAGCAGCAAAATGGGTGGATTCAGGTACGATGATTCTAAGTGAAATAAGTCACACAGAAAAAGAAACTTATCATAAGATATCACTTATGAAGATCCTGTAAACATGGCTACACTAGAACTGAGTTAGGAAAGAGAACAGTGTCTCACATTTAGAAAACACTCTTATACCTGCTTAAGGGGGAAGGAGAGGTGGGGTGATGCATAAAACCAGAGTTTGATATAAGCACAGGTACCGTTCCAAAAACCAACTATGGAATAGACAAGACCTACACCGTCCTCAGTGAAAGGGACTCAAAACCCCATATTTCCCGCAGAGGAAAATATCTGACTAGTAAGAATCTTAAAACCTATGTATTGATATGTCTCCGTAAGGGAATCAAGTGTGTCTAGACTGGCATAAACATGGCAGCGAGAATCAGCTCAAACCCACTATAAAAAGGAATTTCAAAAACAAAACAAAAAAACTGGGAAATTCTTTACAATTCCTTCAGGGTCTCTGATGAAAGCTGGAATGACCCTATCTACAACGACAGCTGGATGTGGCATAAGGAGGGACACTTGGGACTGAGACGATTGGTGAGATTGGGTGAGCAAATGCAGACCCTTTAAAGCAATAATGCATGGCACCCATTTCATGGGTCCGAACTCTCCAGGTTGAAGGGAATATTACTACAGCTATAACATGTGCGGGAAACCTAGGGAACGGACACACTGTGAATACGAAAGGTTTCTAAAACTCAACGCATAGTCCCTCTCCTGGTGCTCCGGTTTGACTTTCCGTCTGCTTTACTATCAACCTCCCAACTTGGAGAGACAGCCCCTTTAACCTCTTGGTTCGCACAGGTTGCCAATTTGGCAGAGGATGAAAGGGAAGAGGGAGAACCAATGAGAGAGTAGCTGTTAGGCATTTGGACGGGCACATATCACTGTAATTTCCCGGCAGGAAAAAGAATTAACCAAATTCTCAGCCACCCACCGGGAACCAGTATAGGTCCTGAACCAAAATTTTGGACTTGCGGTCAGCTCACCAAAAACGAGTTGAAAAATGGAGCTCAGGGGCACAGCAATTCACAAACTGGCCGAGTAATAAAGGACAACTATCTTCCAAAAATCTGTTGAGGGAAGGCAACGAGGCGGACTTGAAAGCGAGGCAGAATAGCAGGAAACAGATTTCAAGAGGTACGTTGGAATCGCCTTTAAAGCACAGGAAGAGGGGCACAACTTCGACAATGATGCACTTGGCCAAAAAGGGCGTATGCGTTTTCTCCTGAATATATTCAGGAGAAAACGCATACGCCCTTTTTGGCCAAGCAAGCAAGCGGGCAATGCAAATCTGCACTACAAAGAAGTATCACTTCCCACCGGTCAAAAGGGACATCCACAAAATGTGTAAGAACAAGAAAGGCAAGACAGGCCCTGGAGAACTGGGAGCCTTGTTATGCTGATGGGCGGGATGTAAATTGCCAACTGCCTCTCTGGAGGAGTGCATTCTGTTCCCTAAAACAAGTAAAGAACAGAGCTACAGAGCCAAGGGCACTACCAGTCTAGGGAATATACCTTGGGAAAACTGAAAATCAATAAGACAGAGCCACCCCAAAATTTAGGGCTGCACTGCATACAAGGACCTCAACTTGGATACACCTTAAGTATCCCAGAAAATATAAACATGGTTCAAAAAATTGTGGTACTTACGTACGATGGAATATCCCTCAGCCATGAAATCAATGTCATAAGACCAGTAGCAGCAAAATGGGTGGATTCAGGTACGATGATTCTAAGTGAAATAAGTCACACAGAAAAAGAAACTTATCATAAGATATCACTTATGAAGATCCTGTAAACATGGCTACACTTGAACTGAGTTAGGAAAGAGAACAGTGTCTCACATTTAGAAAACACTCTTATACCTGCTTAAGGGGGAAGGAGAGGTGGGTTGATGCATAAAACCAGAGTTTGATATAAGCACAGGTACCGTTCCAAAAACCAACTATGGAATAGACAAGACCTACACCGTCCTCAGTGAAAGGGACTCAAAACCCCATATTTCCCGCAGAGGAAAATATCTGACTAGTAAGAATCTTAAAACCTATGTATTGATATGTCTCCGTAAGGGAATCAAGTGTGTCTAGACTGGCATAAACATGGCAGCGAGAATCAGCTCAAACCCACTATAAAGAGGAATTTCAAAAACAAAACAAAAAAAACTGGGAAATTCTTTACAATTCCTTCAGGGTCTCTGATGAAAGCTGGAATGACCCTATCTACAACGACAGCTGGATGTGGCATAAGGAGGGACACTTGGGACTGAGACGATTGGTGAGATTGGGTGAGCAAATGCAGACCCTTTAAAGCAATAATGCATGGCACCCATTCCATGGGTCCGAACTCTCCAGGTTGAAGGGAATATTACTACAGCTATAACATGTGCGGGAAACCTAGAGAACGGACACACTGTGAGTACGAAAGGTTTCTAAAACTCAACGAATAAACCCTCTCCTGGTGCTCCGGATTGACTTTCCGGCTGCTTTACTATCAACCCCCCAACTTGGAGAGACAGCCCCTTTAACCTCTTGGTTCACACAGGTTGCCAATTTGGTAGAGGATGAAAGGGAAGAGGGAGAACCAATGAGAGAGTAGCTGTTAGGCATTTGGACGGGCACATATCACTGTAATTTCCCGGCAGGAAGAAGAATTAACCAAATTCTCAGCCACCCACCGGGAACCAGTATAGGTCCTGAACCAAAATTTTGGACTTGCGGTCAGCTCACCAAAAACGAGTTGAAAAATGGAGCTCAGGGGCACAGCAATTCACAAACTGGCCGAGTAATAAAGGACAACTATCGTCCAAAAATCTGTTGAGGGAAGGCAACGAGGCGGACTTGAAAGCGAGGCAGAATAGCAGGAAACAGATTTCAAGAGTACGTTGGAATCGCCTTTAAAGCACAGGAAGAGGGGCACAACTTCGACAATGATGCACTTGGCCAAAAAGGGCGTATGCGTTTTCTCCTGAATATATTCAGGAGAAAACGCATACGCCCTTTTTGGCCAAGCAAGCAAGCGGGCAATGCAAATCTGCACTACAAAGAAGTATCACTTCCCACCGGTCAAAAGGGACATCCACAAAATGTGTAAGAACAAGAAAGGCAAGACAGGCCCTGGAGAACAGGGAGCCTTGTTATGCTGATGGGCGGGATGTAAATTGCCAACTGCCTCTCTGGAGGAGTGCATTCTGTTCCCTAAAACAAGTAAAGAACAGAGCTACAGAGCCAAGGGCACCACCAGTCTAGGGAATATACCTTGGGAAAACTGAAAATCAATAAGACAGAGCCACCCCAAAATTTAGGGCTGCACTGCATACAAGGACCTCAACTTGGATACACCTTAAGTATCCCAGAAAATATAAACATGGTTCAAAAAATTGTGGTACTTACGTACGATGGAATATCCCTCAGCCATGAAATCAATGTCATAAGACCAGTAGCAGCAAAATGGGTGGATTCAGGTACGATGATTCTAAGTGAAATAAGTCACACAGAAAAAGAAACTTATCATAAGATATCACTTATGAAGATCCTGTAAACATGGCTACACTAGAACTGAGTTAGGAAAGAGAACAGTGTCTCACATTTAGAAAACACTCTTATACCTGCTTAAGGGGGAAGGAGAGGTGGGGTGATGCATAAAACCAGAGTTTGATATAAGCACAGGTACCGTTCCAAAAACCAACTATGGAATAGACAAGACCTACACCGTCCTCAGTGAAAGGGACTCAAAACCCCATATTTCCCGCAAAGGAAAATATCTGACTAGTAAGAATCTTAAAACCTATGTATTGATATGTCTCCGTAAGGGAATCAAGTGTGTCTAGACTGGCATAAACATGGCAGCGAGAATCAGCTCAAACCCACTATAAAAAGGAATTTCAAAAACAAAACAAAAAAACTGGGAAATTCTTTACAATTCCTTCAGGGTCTCTGATGAAAGCTGGAATGACCCTATCTACAACGACAGCTGGATGTGGCATAAGGAGGGACACTTGGGACTGAGACGATTGGTGAGATTGGGTGAGCAAATGCAGACCCTTTAAAGCAATAATGCATGGCACCCATTTCATGGGCCCGAACTCTCCAGGTTGAAGGGAATATTACTACAGCTATAACATGTGCGGGAATCCTAGGGAACGGACACACTGTGAATACGAAAGGTTTCTAAAACTCAACGCATAGTCCCTCTCCTGGTGCTTCGGTTTGACTTTCCGTCTGCTTTACTATCAACCTCCCAACTTGGAGAGACAGCCCCTTTAACCTCTTGGTTCGCACAGGTTGCCAATTTGGCAGAGGATGAAAGGGAAGAGGGAGAACCAATGAGAGAGTAGCTGTTAGGCATTTGGACGGGCACATATCACTGTAATTTCCCGGCAGGAAAAAGAATTAACCAAATTCTCAGCCACCCACCGGGAACCAGTATAGGTCCTGAACCAAAATTTTGGACTTGCGGTCAGCTCACCAAAAACGAGTTGAAAAATGGAGCTCATGGGCACAGCAATTCACAAACTGGCCGAGTAATAAAGGACAACTATCGTCCAAAAATCTGTTGAGGGAAGGCAACGAGGCGGACTTGAAAGCGAGGCAGAATAGCAGGAAACAGATTTCAAGAGGTACGTGGGAATCGCCTTTAAAGCACAGGAAGAGGGGCACAACTTCGACAATGATGCACTTGGCCAAAAAGGGCGTATGCGTTTTCTCCTGAATATATTCAGGAGAAAACGCATACGCCCTTTTTGGCCAAGCAAGCAAGCGGGCAATGCAAATCTGCACTACAAAGAAGTATCACTTCCCACCGGTCAAAAGGGACATCCACAAAATGTGTAAGAACAAGAAAGGCAAGACAGGCCCTGGAGAACAGGGAGCCTTGTTATGCTGATGGGCGGGATGTAAATTGCCAACTGCCTCTCTGGAGGAGTGCATTCTGTTCCCTAAAACAAGTAAAGAACAGAGCTACAGAGCCAAGGGCACTACCAGTCTAGGGAATATACCTTGGGAAAACTGAAAATCAATAAGACAGAGCCACCCCAAAATTTAGGGCTGCACTGCATACAAGGACCTCAACTTGGATACACCTTAAGTATCCCAGAAAATATAAACATGGTTCAAAAAATTGTGGTATTTACGTACGATGGAATATCCCTCAGCCATGAAATCAATGTCATAAGACCAGTAGCAGCAAAATGGGTGGATTCAGGTACGATGATTCTAAGTGAAATAAGTCACACAGAAAAAGAAACTTATCATAAGATATCACTTATGAAGATCCTGTAAACATGGCTACACTAGAACTGAGTTAGGAAAGAGAACAGTGTCTCACATTTAGAAAACACTCTTATACCTGCTTAAGGGGGAAGGAGAGGTGGGGTGATGCATAAAACCAGAGTTTGATATAAGCACAGGTACCGTTCCAAAAACCAACTATGGAATAGACAAGACCTACACCGTCCTCAGTGAAAGGGACTCAAAACCCCATATTTCCCGCAGAGGAAAATATCTGACTAGTAAGAATCTTAAAACCTATGTATTGATATGTCTCCGTAAGGGAATCAAGTGTGTCTAGACTGGCATAAACATGGCAGCGAGAATCAGCTCAAACCCACTATAAAAAGGAATTTCAAAAACAAAACAAAAAAACTGGGAAATTCTTTACAATTCCTTCAGGGTCTCTGATGAAAGCTGGAATGACCCTATCTACAACGACAGCTGGATGTGGCATAAGGAGGGACACTTGGGACTGAGACGATTGGTGAGATTGGGTGAGCAAATGCAGACCCTTTAAAGCAATAATGCATGGCACCCATTTCATGGGTCCGAACTCTCCAGGTTGAAGGGAATATTACTACAGCTATAACATGTGCGGGAAACCTAGGGAACGGACACACTGTGAATACGAAAGGTTTCTAAAACTCAACGCATAGTCCCTCTCCTGGTGCTCCGGTTTGACTTTCCGTCTGCTTTACTATCAACCTCCCAACTTGGAGAGACAGCCCCTTTAACCTCTTGGTTCGCACAGGTTGCCAATTTGGCAGAGGATGAAAGGGAAGAGGGAGAACCAATGAGAGAGTAGCTGTTAGGCATTTGGACGGGCACATATCACTGTAATTTCCCGGCAGGAAAAAGAATTAACCAAATTCTCAGCCACCCACCGGGAACCAGTATAGGTCCTGAACCAAAATTTTGGACTTGCGGTCAGCTCACCAAAAACGAGTTGAAAAATGGAGCTCAGGGGCACAGCAATTCACAAACTGGCCGAGTAATAAAGGACAACTATCTTCCAAAAATCTGTTGAGGGAAGGCAACGAGGCGGACTTGAAAGCGAGGCAGAATAGCAGGAAACAGATTTCAAGAGGTACGTTGGAATCGCCTTTAAAGCACAGGAAGAGGGGCACAACTTCGACAATGATGCACTTGGCCAAAAAGGGCGTATGCGTTTTCTCCTGAATATATTCAGGAGAAAACGCATACGCCCTTTTTGGCCAAGCAAGCAAGCGGGCAATGCAAATCTGCACTACAAAGAAGTATCACTTCCCACCGGTCAAAAGGGACATCCACAAAATGTGTAAGAACAAGAAAGGCAAGACAGGCCCTGGAGAACTGGGAGCCTTGTTATGCTGATGGGCGGGATGTAAATTGCCAACTGCCTCTCTGGAGGAGTGCATTCTGTTCCCTAAAACAAGTAAAGAACAGAGCTACAGAGCCAAGGGCACTACCAGTCTAGGGAATATACCTTGGGAAAACTGAAAATCAATAAGACAGAGCCACCCCAAAATTTAGGGCTGCACTGCATACAAGGACCTCAACTTGGATACACCTTAAGTATCCCAGAAAATATAAACATGGTTCAAAAAATTGTGGTACTTACGTACGATGGAATATCCCTCAGCCATGAAATCAATGTCATAAGACCAGTAGCAGCAAAATGGGTGGATTCAGGTACGATGATTCTAAGTGAAATAAGTCACACAGAAAAAGAAACTTATCATAAGATATCACTTATGAAGATCCTGTAAACATGGCTACACTAGAACTGAGTTAGGAAAGAGAACAGTGTCTCACATTTAGAAAACACTCTTATACCTGCTTAAGGGGGAAGGAGAGGTGGGGTGATGCATAAAACCAGAGTTTGATATAAGCACAGGTACCGTTCCAAAAACCAACTATGGAATAGACAAGACCTACACCGTCCTCAGTGAAAGGAACTCAAAACCCCATATTTCCCGCAGAGGAAAATATCTGACTAGTAAGAATCTTAAAACCTATGTATTGATATGTCTCCGTAAGGGAATCAAGTGTGTCTAGACTGGCATAAACATGGCAGCGAGAATCAGCTCAAACCCACTATAAAAAGGAATTTCAAAAACAAAACAAAAAAACTGGGAAATTCTTTACAATTCCTTCAGGGTCTCTGATGAAAGCTGGAATGACCCTATCTACAACGACAGCTGGATGTGGCATAAGGAGGGACACTTGGGACTGAGACGATTGGTGAGATTGGGTGAGCAAATGCAGACCCTTTAAAGCAATAATGCATGGCACCCATTTCATGGGTCCGAACTCTCCAGGTTGAAGGGAATATTACTACAGCTATAACATGTGCGGGAAACCTAGGGAAGGGACACACTGTGAATACGAAAGGTTTCTAAAACTCAACGCACAGTCCCTCTCCTGGTGCTCCGGTTTGACTTTCCGTCTGCTTTACTATCAACCTCCCAACTTGGAGAGACAGCCCCTTTAACCTCTTGGTTCGCACAGGTTGCCAATTTGGCAGAGGATGAAAGGGAAGAGGGAGAACCAATGAGAGAGTAGCTGTTAGGCATTTGGACGGGCACATATCACTGTAATTTCCCGGCAGGAAAAAGAATTAACCAAATTCTCAGCCACCCACCGGGAACCAGTATAGGTCCTGAACCAAAATTTTGGACTTGCGGTCAGCTCACCAAAAACGAGTTGAAAAATGGACCTCAGGGGCACAGCAATTCACAAACTGGCCGAGTAATAAAGGACAACTATCTTCCAAAAATCTGTTGAGGGAAGGCAACGATGCGGACTTGAAAGCGAGGCAGAATAGCAGGAAACAGATTTCAAGAGGTACGTTGGAATCGCCTTTAAAGCACAGGAAGAGGGGCACAACTTCGACAATGATGCACTTGGCCAAAAAGGGCGTATGCGTTTTCTCCTGAATATATTCAGGAGAAAACGCATACGCCCTTTTTGGCCAAGCAAGCAAGCGGGCAATGCAAATCTGCACTACAAAGAAGTATCACTTCCCACCGGTCAAAAGGGACATCCACAAAATGTGTAAGAACAAGAAAGGCAAGACAGGCCCTGGAGAACTGGGAGCCTTGTTATGCTGATGGGCGGGATGTAAATTGCCAACTGCCTCTCTGGAGGAGTGCATTCTGTTCCCTAAAACAAGTAAAGAACAGAGCTACAGAGCCAAGGGCACTACCAGTCTAGGGAATATACCTTGGGAAAACTGAAAATCAATAAGACAGAGCCACCCCAAAATTTAGGGCTGCACTGCATACAAGGACCTCAACTTGGATACACCTTAAGTATCCCAGAAAATATAAACATGGTTCAAAAAATTGTGGTACTTACGTACGATGGAATATCCCTCAGCCATGAAATCAATGTCATAAGACCAGTAGCAGCAAAATGGGTGGATTCAGGTACGATGATTCTAAGTGAAATAAGTCACACAGAAAAAGAAACTTATCATAAGATATCACTTATGAAGATCCTGTAAACATGGCTACACTTGAACTGAGTTAGGAAAGAGAACAGTGTCTCACATTTAGAAAACACTCTTATACCTGCTTAAGGGGGAAGGAGAGGTGGGGTGATGCATAAAACCAGAGTTTGATATAAGCACAGGTACCGTTCCAAAAACCAACTATGGAATAGACAAGACCTACACCATCCTCAGTGAAAGGGACTCAAAACCCCATATTTCCCGCAGAGGAAAATATCTGACTAGTAAGAATCTTAAAACCTATGTATTGATATGTCTCCGTAAGGGAATCAAGTGTGTCTAGACAGGCATAAACATGGCAGCGAGAATCAGCTCAAACCCACTATAAAAAGGAATTTCAAAAACAAAACAAAAAAACTGGGAAATTCTTTACAATTCCTTCAGGGTCTCTGATGAAAGCTGGAATGACCCTATCTACAACGACAGCTGGATGTGGCATAAGGAGGGACACTTGGGACTGAGACGATTGGTGAGATTGGGTGAGCAAATGCAGACCCTTTAAAGCAATAATGCATGGCACCCATTTCATGGGTCCGAACTCTCCAGGTTGAAGGGAATATTACTACAGCTATAACATGTGCGGGAAACCTAGGGAACGGACACACTGTGAATACGAAAGGTTTCTAAAACTCAACGCATAGTCCCTCTCCTGGTGCTCCGGTTTGACTTTCCGTCTGCTTTACTATCAACCTCCCAACTTGGAGAGACAGCCCCTTTAACCTCTTGGTTCGCACAGGTTGCCAATTTGGCAGAGGATGAAAGGGAAGAGGGAGAACCAATGAGAGAGTAGCTGTTAGGCATTTGGACGGGCACATATCACTGTAATTTCCCGGCAGGAAGAAGAATTAACCAAATTCTCAGCCACCCACCGGGAACCAGTATAGGTCCTGAACCAAAATTTTGGACTTGCGGTCAGCTCTCCAAAAACGAGTTGAAAAATGGAGCTCAGGGACACAGCAATTCACAAACTGGCCGAGTAATAAAGGACAACTATCGTCCAAAAATCTGTTGAGGGAAGGCAACGAGGCGGACTTGAAAGCGAGGCAGAATAGCAGGAAACAGATTTCAAGAGGTACGTGGGAATCGCCTTTAAAGCACAGGAAGAGGGGCACAACTTCGACAATGATGCACTTGGCCAAAAAGGGCGTATGCGTTTTCTCCTGAATATATTCAGGAGAAAACGCATACGCCCTTTTTGGCCAAGCAAGCAAGCGGGCAATGCAAATCTGCACTACAAAGAAGTATCACTTCCCACCGGTCAAAAGGGACATCCACAAAATGTGTAAGAACAAGAAAGGCAAGACAGGCCCTGGAGAACAGGGAGCCTTGTTATGCTGATGGGCGGGATGTAAATTGCCAACTGCCTCTCTGGAGGAGTGCATTCTGTTCCCTAAAACAAGTAAAGAACAGAGCTACAGAGCCAAGGGCACTACCAGTCTAGGGAATATACCTTGGGAAAACTGAAAATCAATAAGACAGAGCCACCCCAAAATTTAGGGCTGCACTGCATACAAGGACCTCAACTTGGATACACCTTAAGTATCCCAGAAAATATAAACATGGTTCAAAAAATTGTGGTACTTACGTACGATGGAATATCCCTCAGCCATGAAATCAATGTCATAAGACCAGTAGCAGCAAAATGGGTGGATTCAGGTACGATGATTCTAAGTGAAATAAGTCACACAGAAACAGAAACTTATCATAAGATATCACTTATGAAGATCCTGTAAACATGGCTACACTTGAACTGAGTTAGGAAAGAGAACAGTGTCTCACATTTAGAAAACACTCTTATACCTGCTTAAGGGGGAAGGAGAGGTGGGGTGATGCATAAAACCAGAGTTTGATATAAGCACAGGTACCGTTCCAAAAACCAACTATGGAATAGACAAGACCTACACCGTCCTCAGTGAAAGGGACTCAAAACCCCATATTTCCCGCAGAGGAAAGTATCTGACTAGTAAGAATCTTAAAACCTATGTATTGATATGTCTCCGTAAGGGAATCAAGTGTGTCTAGACTGGCATAAACATGGCAGCGAGAATCAGCTCAAACCCACTATAAAAAGGAATTTCAAAAACAAAACAAAAAAACTGGGAAATTCTTTACAATTCCTTCAGGGTCTCTGATGAGAGCTGGAATGACCCTATCTACAATGACAGCTGGATATGGCATAAGAAGGGACACTTGGGACTGAGATGATTGGTGAGATTGGGTGAGCAAATGCAGACCCTTTAAAGCAATAATGCATGGCACCCATTCCATGGGTCCGAACTCTCCAGGTTGAAGGGAATATTACTACAGCTATAACATGTGCGGGAAACCTAGGGAACGGACACACTGTGAATACGAAAGGTTTCTAAAACTCCACGCATAGTCCCTCTCCTGGTGCTCCGGTTTGACTTTCCGTCTGCTTTACTATCAACCTCCCAACTTGGAGAGACAGCCCCTTTAACCTCTTGGTTCGCACAGGTTGCCAATTTGGCAGAGGATGAAAGGGAAGAGGGAGAACCAATGAGAGAGTAGCTGTTAGGCATTTGGACGGGCACATATCACTGTAATTTCCCGGCAGGAAGAAGAATTAACCAAATTCTCAGCCACCCACCGGGAACCAGTATAGGTCCTGAACCAAAATTTTGGACTTGCGGTCAGCTCACCAAAAACGAGTTGAAAAATGGAGCTCAGGGGCACAGCAATTCACAAACTGGCCGAGTAATAAAGGACAACTATCGTCCAAAAATCTGTTGAGGGAAGGCAACGAGGCGGACTTGAAAGCGAGGCAGAATAGCAGGAAACAGATTTCAAGAGGTACGTTGGAATCGCCTTTAAAGCACAGGAAGAGGGGCACAACTTCGACAATGATGCACTTGGCCAAAAAGGGCGTATGCGTTTTCTCCTGAATATATTCAGGAGAAAACGCATACGCCCTTTTTGGCCAAGCAAGCAAGCGGGCAATGCAAATCTGCACTACAAAGAAGTATCACTTCCCACCGGTCAAAAGGGACATCCACAAAATGTGTAAGAACAAGAAAGGCAAGACAGGCCCTGGAGAACAGGGAGCCTTGTTATGCAGATGGGCGGGATGTAAATTGCCAACTGCCTCTCTGGAGGAGTGCATTCTGTTCCCTAAAACAAGTAAAGAACAGAGCTACAGAGCCAAGGGCACTACCAGTCTAGGGAATATACCTTGGGAAAACTGAAAATCAATAAGACAGAGCCACCCCAAAATTTAGGGCTGCACTGCATACAAGGATCTCTACTTGGATACACCTTAAGTATCCCAGAAAATATAAACATGGTTCAAAAAATTGTGGTACTTACGTACGATGGAATATCCCTCAGCCATGAAATCAATGTCATAAGACCAGTAGCAGCAAAATGGGTGGATTCAGGTACGATGATTCTAAGTGAAATAAGTCACACAGAAAAAGAAACTTATCATAAGATATCACTTATGAAGATCCTGTAAACATGGCTACACTTGAACTGAGTTAGGAAAGAGAACAGTGTCTCACATTTAGAAAACACTCTTATACCTGCTTAAGGGGGAAGGAGAGGTGGGGTGATGCATAAAACCAGAGTTTGATATAAGCACAGGTACCGTTCCAAAAACCAACTATGGAATAGACAAGACCTACACCGTCCTCAGTGAAAGGGACTCAAAACCCCATATTTCCCGCAGAGGAAAATATCTGACTAGTAAGAATCTTAAAACCTATGTATTGATATGTCTCCGTAAGGGAATCAAGTGTGTCTAGACTGGCATAAACATGGCAGCGAGAATCAGCTCAAACCCACTATAAAGAGGAATTTCAAAAACAAAACAAAAAAACTGGGAAATTCTTTACAATTCCTTCAGGGTCTCTGATGAAAGCTGGAATGACCCTATCTACAACGACAGCTGGATGTGGCATAAGGAGGGACACTTGGGACTGAGACGATTGGTGAGATTGGGTGAGCAAATGCAGACCATTTAAAGCAATAATGCATGGCACCCATTCCATGGGTCCGAACTCTCCAGGTTGAAGGGAATATTACTACAGCTATAACATGTGCGGGAAACCTAGAGAACGGACACACTGTGAATACGAAAGGTTTCTAAAACTCAACGAATAAACCCTCTCCTGGTGCTCCGGATTGACTTTCCGGCTGCTTTACTATCAACCCCCCAACTTGGAGAGACAGCCCCTTTAACCTCTTGGTTCGCACAGGTTGCCAATTTGGTAGAGGATGAAAGGGAAGAGGGAGAACCAATGAGAGAGTAGCTGTTAGGCATTTGGACGGGCACATATCACTGTTATTTCCCGGCAGGAAGAAGAATTAACCAAATTCTCAGCCACCCACCGGGAACCAGTATAGGTCCTGAACCAAAATTTTGGACTTGCGGTCAGCTCTCCAAAAACGAGTTGAAAAATGGAGCTCAGGGACACAGCAATTCAAAAACTGGCCGAGTAATAAAGGACAACTATCGTCCAAAAATCTGTTGAGGGAAGGCAACGAGGCGGACTTGAAAGCGAGGCAGAATAGCAGGAAACAGATTTCAAGAGGTACGTGGGAATCGCCTTTAAAGCACAGGAAGAGGGGCACAACTTCGACAATGATGCACTTGGCCAAAAAGGGCGTATGCGTTTTCTCCTGAATATATTCAGGAGAAAACGCATACGCCCTTTTTGGCCAAGCAAGCAAGCGGGCAATGCAAATCTGCACTACAAAGAAGTATCACTTCCCACCGGTCAAAAGGGACATCCACAAAATGTGTAAGAACAAGAAAGGCAAGACAGGCCCTGGAGAACAGGGAGCCTTGTTATGCTGATGGGCGGGATGTAAATTGCCAACTGCCTCTCTGGAGGAGTGCATTCTGTTCCCTAAAACAAGTAAAGAACAGAGCTACAGAGCCAAGGGCACTACCAGTCTAGGGAATATACCTTGGGAAAACTGAAAATCAATAAGACAGAGCCACCCCAAAATTTAGGGCTGCACTGCATACAAGGACCTCAACTTGGATACACCTTAAGTATCCCAGAAAATATAAACATGGTTCAAAAAATTGTGGTACTTACGTACGATGGAATATCCCTCAGCCATGAAATCAATGTCATAAGACCAGTAGCAGCAAAATGGGTGGATTCAGGTACGATGATTCTAAGTGAAATAAGTCACACAGAAAAAGAAACTTATCATAAGATATCACTTATGAAGATCCTGTAAACATGGCTACACTTGAACTGAGTTAGGAAAGAGAACAGTGTCTCACATTTAGAAAACACTCTTATACCTGCTTAAGGGGGAAGGAGAGGTGGGGTGATGCATAAAACCAGAGTTTGATATAAGCACAGGTACCGTTCCAAAAACCAACTATGGAATAGACAAGACCTACACCGTCCTCAGTGAAAGGGACTCAAAACCCCATATTTCCCGCAGAGGAAAATATCTGACTAGTAAGAATCTTAAAACCTATGTATTGATATGTCTCCGTAAGGGAATCAAGTGTGTCTAGACTGGCATAAACATGGCAGCGAGAATCAGCTCAAACCCACTATAAAGAGGAATTTCAAAAACAAAACAAAAAAACTGGGAAATTCTTTACAATTCCTTCAGGGTCTCTGATGAAAGCTGGAATGACCCTATCTACAACGACAGCTGGATGTGGCATAAGGAGGGACACTTGGGACTGAGACGATTGGTGAGATTGGGTGAGCAAATGCAGACCATTTAAAGCAATAATGCATGGCACCCATTCCATGGGTCCGAACTCTCCAGGTTGAAGGGAATATTACTACAGCTATAACATGTGCCGGAAACCTAGAGAACGGACACACTGTGAATACGAAAGGTTTCTAAAACTCAACGAATAAACCCTCTCCTGGTGCTCCGGATTGACTTTCCGGCTGCTTTACTATCAACCCCCCAACTTGGAGAGACAGCCCCTTTAACCTCTTGGTTCGCACAGGTTGCCAATTTGGTAGAGGATGAAAGGGAAGAGGGAGAACCAATGAGAGAGTAGCTGTTAGGCATTTGGACGGGCACATATCACTGTAATTTCCCGGCAGGAAGAAGAATTAACCAAATTCTCAGCCACCCACCGGGAACCAGTATAGGTCCTGAACCAAAATTTTGGACTTGCGGTCAGCTCTCCAAAAACGAGTTGAAAAATGGAGCTCAGGGACACAGCAATTCACAAACTGGCCGAGTAATAAAGGACAACTATCGTCCAAAAATCTGTTGAGGGAAGGCAACGAGGCGGACTTGAAAGCGAGGCAGAATAGCAGGAAACAGATTTCAAGAGGTACGTGGGAATCGCCTTTAAAGCACAGGAAGAGGGGCACAACTTCGACAATGATGCACTTGGCCAAAAAGGGCGTATGCGTTTTCTCCTGAATATATTCAGGAGAAAACGCATACGCCCTTTTTGGCCAAGCAAGCAAGCGGGCAATGCAAATCTGCACTACAAAGAAGTATCACTTCCCACCGGTCAAAAGGGACATCCACAAAATGTGTAAGAACAAGAAAGGCAAGACAGGCCCTGGAGAACAGGGAGCCTTGTTATGCTGATGGGCGGGATGTAAATTGCCAACTGCCTCTCTGGAGGAGTGCATTCTGTTCCCTAAAACAAGTAAAGAACAGAGCTACAGAGCCAAGGGCACTACCAGTCTAGGGAATATACCTTGGGAAAACTGAAAATCAATAAGACAGAGCCACCCCAAAATTTAGGGCTGCACTGCATACAAGGACCTCAACTTGGATACACCTTAAGTATCCCAGAAAATATAAACATGGTTCAAAAAATTGTGGTACTTACGTACGATGGAATATCCCTCAGCCATGAAATCAATGTCATAAGACCAGTAGCAGCAAAATGGGTGGATTCAGGTACGATGATTCTAAGTGAAATAAGTCACACAGAAAAAGAAACTTATCATAAGATATCACTTATGAAGATCCTGTAAACATGGCTACACTAGAACTGAGTTAGGAAAGAGAACAGTGTCTCACATTTAGAAAACACTCTTATACCTGCTTAAGGGGGAAGGAGAGGTGGGGTGATGCATAAAACCAGAGTTTGATATAAGCACAGGTACCGTTCCAAAAACCAACTATGGAATAGACAAGACCTACACCGTCCTCAGTGAAAGGGACTCAAAACCCCATATTTCCCGCAGAGGAAAATATCTGACTAGTAAGAATCTTAAAACCTATGTATTGATATGTCTCCGTAAGGGAATCAAGTGTGTCTAGACAGGCATAAACATCGCAGCGAGAATCAGCTCAAACCCACTATAAAAAGGAATTTCAAAAACAAAACAAAAAAACTGGGAAATTCTTTACAATTCCTTCAGGGTCTCTGATGAAAGCTGGAATGACCCTATCTACAACGACAGCTGGATGTGGCATAAGGAGGGACACTTGGGACTGAGATGATTGGTGAGATTGGGTGAGCAAATGCAGACCCTTTAAAGCAAAAATGCATGGCACCCATTTCATGGGTCCGAACTCTCCAGGTTGAAGGGAATATTACTACAGCTATAACATGTGCGGGAAACCTAGGGAACGGACACACTGTGAATATGAAAGGTTTCTAAAACTCAACGCATAGTCCCTCTCCTGGTGCTCCGGTTTGACTTTCCGTCTGCTTTACTATCAACCTCCCAACTTGGAGAGACAGCCCCTTTAACCTCTTGGTTCGCACAGGTTGCCAATTTGGCAGAGGATGAAAGGGAAGAGGGAGAACCAATGAGAGAGTAGCTGTTAGGCATTTGGACGGGCACATATCACTGTAATTTCCCGGCAGGAAGAAGAATTAACCAAATTCTCAGCCACCCACCGGGAACCAGTATAGGTCCTGAACCAAAATTTTGGACTTGCGGTCAGCTCACCAAAAACGAGTTGAAAAATGGAGCTCAGGGGCACAGCAATTCACAAACTGGCCGAGTAATAAAGGACAACTATCGTCCAAAAATCTGTTGAGGGAAGGCAACGAGGCGGACTTGAAAGCGAGGCATAATAGCAGGAAACAGATTTCAAGAGGTACGTTGGAATCGCCTTTAAAGCACAGGAAGAGGGGCACAACTTTGACAATGATGCACTTGGCCAAAAAATGGCGTATGCGTTTTCTCCTGAATATATTCAGGAGAAAACGCATACGCCCTTTTTGGCCAAGCAAGCAAGCGGGCAATGCAAATCTGCACTACAAAGAAGTATCACTTCCCACCGGTCAAAAGGGACATCCACAAAATGTGTAAGAACAAGAAAGGCAAGACAGGCCCTGGAGAACAGGGAGCCTTGTTATGCAGATGGGCGGGATGTAAATTGCCAACTGCCTCTCTGGAGGAGTGCATTCTGTTCCCTAAAACAAGTAAAGAACAGAGCTACAGAGCCAAGGGCACTACCAGTCTAGGGAATATACCTTGGGAAAACTGAAAATCAATAAGACAGAGCCACCCCAAAATTTAGGGCTGCACTGCATACAAGGACCTCAACTTGGATACACCTTAAGTATCCCAGAAAATATAAACATGGTTCAAAAAATTGTGGTACTTACGTACGATGGAATATCCCTCAGCCATGAAATCAATGTCATAAGACCAGTAGCAGCAAAATGGGTGGATTCAGGTACGATGATTCTAAGTGAAATAAGTCACACAGAAAAAGAAACTTATCATAAGATATCACTTATGAAGATCCTGTAAACATGGCTACACTTGAACTGAGTTAGGAAAGAGAACAGTGTCTCACATTTAGAAAACACTCTTATACCTGCTTAAGGGGGAAGGAGAGGTGGGGTGATGCATAAAACCAGAGTTTGATATAAGCACAGGTACCGTTCCAAAAACCAACTATGGAATAGACAAGACCTACACCGTCCTCAGTGAAAGGGACTCAAAACCCCATATTTCCCGCAGAGGAAAATATCTGACTAGTAAGAATCTTAAAACCTATGTATTGATATGTCTCCGTAAGGGAATCAAGTGTGTCTAGACTGGCATAAACATGGCAGCGAGAATCAGCTCAAACCCACTATAAAAAGGAATTTCAAAAACAAAACAAAAAAACTGGGAAATTCTTTACAATTCCTTCAGGGTCTCTGATGAAAGCTGGAATGACCCTATCTACAACGACAGCTGGATGTGGCATAAGGAGGGACACTTGGGACTGAGACGATTGGTGAGATTGGGTGAGCAAATGCAGACCCTTTAAAGCAATAATGCATGGCACCCATTCCATGGGTCCGAACTCTCCAGGTTGAAGGGAATATTACTACAGCTATAACATGTGCGGGAAACCTAGGGAACGGACACACTGTGAATACGAAAGGTTTCTAAAACTCAACGCATAGTCCCTCTCCTGGTGCTCCGGTTTGACTTTCCGTCTGCTTTACTATCAACCTCCCAACTTGGAGAGACAGCCCCTTTAACCTCTTGGTTCGCACAGGTTGCCAATTTGGCAGAGGATGAAAGGGAAGAGGGAGAACCAATGAGAGAGTAGCTGTTAGGCATTTGGACGGGCACATATCACTGTAATTTCCCGGCAGGAAAAAGAATTAACCAAATTCTCAGCCACCCGCCGGGAACCAGTATAGGTCCTGAACCAAAATTTTGGACTTGCGGTCAGCTCACCAAAAACGAGTTGAAAAATGGAGCTCAGGGGCACAGCAATTCACAAACTGGCCGAGTAATAAAGGACAACTATCTTCCAAAAATCTGTTGAGGGAAGGCAACGAGGCGGACTTGAAAGCGAGGCAGAATAGCAGGAAACAGATTTCAAGAGGTACGTTGGAATCACCTTTAAAGCACAGGAAGAGGGGCACAACTTCGACAATGTTGCACTTGGCCAAAAAGGGCGTATGCGTTTTCTCCTGAATATATTCAGGAGAAAACGCATACGCCCTTTTTGGCCAAGCAAGCAAGCGGGCAATGCAAATCTGCACTACAAAGAAGTATCACTTCCCACCGGTCAAAAGGGAAATCCACAAAATGTGTAAGAACAAGAAAGGCAAGACAGGCCCTGGAGAACTGGGAGCCTTGTTATGCTGATGGGCGGGATGTAAATTGCCAACTGCCTCTCTGGAGGAGTGCATTCTGTTCCCTAAAACAAGTAAAGAACAGAGCTACAGAGCCAAGGGCACTACCAGTCTAGGGAATATACCTTGGGAAAACTGAAAATCAATAAGACAGAGCCACCCCAAAATTTAGGGCTGCACTGCATACAAGGACCTCAACTTGGATACACCTTAAGTATCCCAGAAAATATAAACATGGTTCAAAAAATTGTGGTACTTACGTACGATGGAATATCCCTCAGCCATGAAATCAATGTCATAAGACCAGTAGCAGCAAAATGGGTGGATTCAGGTACGATGATTCTAAGTGAAATAAGTCACACAGAAAAAGAAACTTATCATAAGATATCACTTATGAAGATCCTGTAAACATGGCTACACTTGAACTGAGTTAGGAAAGAGAACAGTGTCTCACATTTAGAAAACACTCTTATACCTGCTTAAGGGGGAAGGAGAGGTGGGGTGATGCATAAAACCAGAGTTTGATATAAGCACAGGTACCGTTCCAAAAACCAACTATGGAATAGACAAGACCTACACCGTCCTCAGTGAAAGGGACTCAAAACCCCATATTTCCCGCAGAGGAAAGTATCTGACTAGTAAGAATCTTAAAACCTATGTATTGATATGTCTCCGTAAGGGAATCAAGTGTGTCTAGACTGGCATAAACATGGCAGCGAGAATCAGCTCAAACCCACTATAAAAAGGAATTTCAAAAACAAAACAAAAAACCTGGGAAATTCTTTACAATTCCTTCAGGGTCTCTGATGAAAGCTGGAATGACCCTATCTACAACGACAGCTGGATGTGGCATAAGGAGGGACACTTGGGACTGAGACGATTGGTGAGATTGGGTGAGCAAATGCAGACCCTTTAAAGCAATAATGCATGGCACCCATTTCATGGGTCCGAACTCTCCAGGTTGAAGGGAATATTACTACAGCTATAACATGTGCGGGAAACCTAGGGAACGGACACACTGTGAATACGAAAGGTTTCTAAAACTCAACGCATAGTCCCTCTCCTGGTGCTCCGGTTTGACTTTCCGTCTGCTTTACTATCAACCTCCCAACTTGGAGAGACAGCCCCTTTAACCTCTTGGTTCGCACAGGTTGCCAATTTGGCAGAGGATGAAAGGGAAGAGGGAGAACCAATGAGAGAGTAGCTGTTAGGCATTTGGACGGGCACATATCACTGTAATTTCCCGGCAGGAAAAAGAATTAACCAAATTCTCAGCCACCCACCGGGAACCAGTATAGGTCCTGAACCAAAATTTTGGACTTGCGGTCAGCTCACCAAAAACGAGTTGAAAAATGGAGCTCAGGGGCACAGCAATTCACAAACTGGCCGAGTAATAAAGGACAACTATCTTCCAAAAATCTGTTGAGGGAAGGCAACGAGGCGGACTTGAAAGCGAGGCAGAATAGCAGGAAACAGATTTCAAGAGGTACGTTGGAATCACCTTTAAAGCACAGGAAGAGGGGCACAACTTCGACAATGTTGCACTTGGCCAAAAAGGGCGTATGCGTTTTCTCCTGAATATATTCAGGAGAAAACGCATACGCCCTTTTTGGCCAAGCAAGCAAGCGGGCAATGCAAATCTGCACTACAAAGAAGTATCACTTCCCACCGGTCAAAAGGGAAATCCACAAAATGTGTAAGAACAAGAAAGGCAAGACAGGCCCTGGAGAACTGGGAGCCTTGTTATGCTGATGGGCGGGATGTAAATTGCCAACTGCCTCTCTGGAGGAGTGCATTCTGTTCCCTAAAACAAGTAAAGAACAGAGCTACAGAGCCAAGGGCACTACCAGTCTAGGGAATATACCTTGGGAAAACTGAAAATCAATAAGACAGAGCCACCCCAAAATTTAGGGCTGCACTGCATACAAGGACCTCAACTTGGATACACCTTAAGTATCCCAGAAAATATAAACATGGTTCAAAAAATTGTGGTACTTACGTACGATGGAATATCCCTCAGCCATGAAATCAATGTCATAAGACCAGTAGCAGCAAAATGGGTGGATTCAGGTACGATGATTCTAAGTGAAATAAGTCACACAGAAAAAGAAACTTATCATAAGATATCACTTATGAAGATCCTGTAAACATGGCTACACTTGAACTGAGTTAGGAAAGAGAACAGTGTCTCACATTTAGAAAACACTCTTATACCTGCTTAAGGGGGAAGGAGAGGTGGGGTGATGCATAAAACCAGAGTTTGATATAAGCACAGGTACCGTTCCAAAAACCAACTATGGAATAGACAAGACCTACACCGTCCTCAGTGAAAGGGACTCAAAACCCCATATTTCCCGCAGAGGAAAGTATCTGACTAGTAAGAATCTTAAAACCTATGTATTGATATGTCTCCGTAAGGGAATCAAGTGTGTCTAGACTGGCATAAACATGGCAGCGAGAATCAGCTCAAACCCACTATAAAAAGGAATTTCAAAAACAAAACAAAAAACCTGGGAAATTCTTTACAATTCCTTCAGGGTCTCTGATGAAAGCTGGAATGACCCTATCTACAACGACAGCTGGATGTGGCATAAGGAGGGACACTTGGGACTGAGACGATTGGTGAGATTGGGTGAGCAAATGCAGACCCTTTAAAGCAATAATGCATGGCACCCATTCCATGGGTCCGAACTCTCCAGGTTGAAGGGAATATTACTACAGTTATAACATGTGCAGGAAACCTAGAGAACGGACACACTGTGAATACGAAAGGTTTCTAAAACTCAACGCATAGTCCCTCTCCTGGTGCTCCGGTTTGACTTTCCGTCTGCTTTACTATCAACCTCCCAACTTGGAGAGACAGCCCCTTTAACCTCTTGGTTCGCACAGGTTGCCAATTTGGCAGAGGATGAAAGGGAAGAGGGAGAACCAATGAGAGAGTAGCTGTTAGGCATTTGGACGGGCACATATCACTGTAATTTCCCGGCAGGAAGAAGAATTAACCAAATTCTCAGCCACCCACCGGGAACCAGTATAGGTACTGAACCAAAATTTTGGACTTGCGGTCAGCTCACCAAAAACGAGTTGAAAAATGGAGCTCAGGGGCACAGCAATTCACAAACTGGCCGAGTAATAAAGGACAACTATCTTCCAAAAATCTGTTGAGGGAAGGCAACGAGGCGGACTTGAAAGCGAGGCAGAATAGCAGGAAACAGATTTCAAGAGGTACGTTGGAATCGCCTTTAAAGCACAGGAAGAGGGGCACAACTTCGACAATGATGCACTTGGCCAAAAAGGGCGTATGCGTTTTCTCCTGAATATATTCAGGAGAAAACGCATACGCCCTTTTTGGCCAAGCAAGCAAGCGGGCAATGCAAATCTGCACTACCAAGAAGTATCACTTCCCACCGGTCAAAAGGGACATCCACAAAATGTGTAAGAACAAGAAAGGCAAGACAGGCCCTGGAGAACTGGGAGCCTTGTTATGCTGATGGGCGGGATGTAAATTGCCAACTGCCTCTCTGGAGGAGTGCATTCTGTTCCTTAAAACAAGTAAAGAACAGAGCTACAGAGCCAAGGGCACTACCAGTCTAGGGAATATACCTTGGGAAAACTGAAAATCAATAAGACAGAGCCACCCCAAAATTTAGGGCTGCACTGCATACAAGGACCTCAACTTGGATACACCTTAAGTATCCCAGAAAATATAAACATGGTTCAAAAAATTGTGGTACTTACGTACGATGGAATATCCCTCAGCCATGAAATCAATGTCATAAGACCAGTAGCAGCAAAATGGGTGGATTCAGGTACGATGATTCTAAGTGAAATAAGTCACACAGAAAAAGAAACTTATCATAAGATATCACTTATGAAGATCCTGTAAACATGGCTACACTTGAACTGAGTTAGGAAAGAGAACAGTGTCTCACATTTAGAAAACACTCTTATACCTGCTTAAGGGGGAAGGAGAGGTGGGGTGATGCATAAAACCAGAGTTTGATATAAGCACAGGTACCGTTCCAAAAACCAACTATGGAATAGACAAGACCTACACCGTCCTCAGTGAAAGGGACTCAAAACCCCATATTTCCCGCAGAGGAAAGTATCTGACTAGTAAGAATCTTAAAACCTATGTATTGATATGTCTCCGTAAGGGAATCAAGTGTGTCTAGACTGGCATAAACATGGCAGCGAGAATCAGCTCAAACCCACTATAAAAAGGAATTTCAAAAACAAAACAAAAAAACTGGGAAATTCTTTACAATTCCTTCAGGGTCTCTGATGAAAGCTGGAATGACCCTATCTACAACAACAGCTGGATATGGCATATGAAGGGACACTTGGGCCTGAGATGATTGGTGAGATTGGGTGAGCAAATGCAGTCCCTTTAAAGCAATAATGCATGGCACCCATTCCATGGGTCCGAACTCTCCAGGTTGAAGGGAATATTACTACAGCTATAACATATGCGGGAAACCTAGGGAACGGACCCAATGTGAATACGAAAGGTTTCTAAAACTCCACGCATAGTCCCTCTCCTGGTGCTCCGGTTTGACTTTCCGTCTGCTTTACTATCAACCTCCCAACTTGGAGAGACAGCCCCTTTAACCTCTTGGTTCGCACAGGTTGCCAATTTGGCAGAGGATGAAAGGGAAGAGGGAGAACCAATGAGAGAGTAGCTGTTAGGCATTTGGACGGGCACATATCACTGTAATTTCCCGGCAGGAAGAAGAATTAACCAAATTCTCAGCCACCCACCGGGAACCAGTATAGGTCCTGAACCAAAATTTTGGACTTGCGGTCAGCTCACCAAAAACGAGTTGAAAAATGGAGCTCAGGGGCACAGCAATTCACAAACTGGCCGAGTAATAAAGGACAACTATCGTCCAAAAATCTGTTGAGGGAAGGCAACGAGGCGGACTTGAAAGCGAGGCAGAATAGCAGGAAACAGATTTCAAGAGGTACGTTGGAATCGCCTTTAAAGCACAGGAAGAGGGGCACAACTTCGACAATGATGCACTTGGCCAAAAAGGGCGTATGCGTTTTCTCCTGAATATATTCAGGAGAAAACGCATACGCCCTTTTTGGCCAAGCAAGCAAGCGGGCAATGCAAATCTGCACTACAAAGAAGTATCACTTCCCACCGGTCAAAAGGGACATCCACAAAATGTGTAAGAACAAGAAAGGCAAGACAGGCCCTGGAGAACAGGGAGCCTTGTTATGCTGATGGGCGGGATGTAAATTGCCAACTGCCTCTCTGGAGGAGTGCATTCTGTTCCCTAAAACAAGTAAAGAACAGAGCTACAGAGCCAAGGGCACTACCAGTCTAGGGAATATACCTTGGGAAAACTGAAAATCAATAAGACAGAGCCACCCCAAAATTTAGGGCTGCACTGCATACAAGGATCTCAACTTGGATACACCTTAAGTATCCCAGAAAATATAAACATGGTTCAAAAAATTGTGGTACTTACGTACGATGGAATATCCCTCAGCCATGAAATCAATGTCATAAGACCAGTAGCAGCAAAATGGGTGGATTCAGGTACGATGATTCTAAGTGAAATAAGTCACACAGAAAAAGAAACTTATCATAAGATATCACTTATGAAGATCCTGTAAACATGGCTACACTTGAACTGAGTTAGGAAAGAGAACAGTGTCTCACATTTAGAAAACACTCTTATACCTGCTTAAGGGGGAAGGAGAGGTGGGGTGATACATAAAACCAGAGTTTGATATAAGCACAGGTACCGTTCCAAAAACCAACTATGGAATAGACAAGACCTACACCGTCCTCAGTGAAAGGGACTCAAAACCCCATATTTCCCGCAGAGGAAAATATCTGACTAGTAAGAATCTTAAAACCTATGTATTGATATGTCTCCGTAAGGGAATCAAGTGTGTCTAGACTGGCATAAACATGGCAGCGAGAATCAGCTCAAACCCACAATAAAAAGGAATTTCAAAAACAAAACAAAAAAACTGGGAAATTCTTTACAATTCCTTCAGGGTCTCTGATGAAAGCTGGAATGACCCTATCTACAACGACAGCTGGATGTGGCATAAGGAGGGACACTTGGGACTGAGACGATTGGTGAGATTGTGTGAGCAAATGCAGACCCTTTAAAGCACAAATGCCTGGCACCCATTCTATGGGTCCCAACTCTCCAGGTTGAAGGGAATATTACTACAGCTATAACATGTGCGGGAAACCTAGGGAACGGACACACTGTGAATACGAAAGGTTTCTAAAACTCAACGCATAGTCCCTCTCCTGGTGCTCCGGTTTGACTTTCCGTCTGCTTTACTATCAACCTCCCAACTTGGAGAGACAGCCCCTTTAACCTCTTGGTTCGCACAGGTTGCCAATTTGGCAGAGGATGAAAGGGAAGAGGGAGAACCAATGAGAGAGTAGCTGTTAGGCATTTGGACGGGCACATATCACTGTAATTTCCCGGCAGGAAAAAGAATTAACCAAATTCTCAGCCACCCACCGGGAACCAGTATAGGTCCTGAACCAAAATTTTGGACTTGCGGTCAGCTCTCCAAAAACGAGTTGAAAAATGGAGCTCAGGGACACAGCAATTCACAAACTGGCCGAGTAATAAAGGACAACTATCGTCCAAAAATCTGTTGAGGGAAGGCAACGAGGCGGACTTGAAAGCGAGGCAGAATAGCAGGAAACAGATTTCAAGAGGTACGTTGGAATCGCCTTTAAAGCACAGGAAGAGGGGCACAACTTCGACAATGATGCACTTGGCCAAAAAGGGCGTATGCGTTTTCTCCTGAATATATTCAGGAGAAAACGCATACGCCCTTTTTGGCCAAGCAAGCAAGCGGGCAATGCAAATCTGCACTACAAAGAAGTATCACTTCCCACCGGTCAAAAGGGACATCCACAAAATGTGTAAGAACAAGAAAGGCAAGACAGGCCCTGGAGAACAGGGAGCCTTGTTATGCTGATGGGCGGGATGTAAATTGCCAACTGCCTCTCTGGAGGAGTGCATTCTGTTCTCTAAAACAAGTAAAGAACAGAGCTACAGAGCCAAGGGCACTACCAGCCTAGGGAATATACCTTGGGAAAACTGAAAATCAATAAGACAGAGCCACCCCAAAATTTAGGGCTGCACTGCATACAAGGACCTCAACTTGGATACACCTTAAGTATCCCAGAAAATATAAACATGGTTCAAAAAATTGTGGTACTTACGTACGATGGAATATCCCTCAGCCATGAAATCAATGTCATAAGAGCAGTAGCAGCAAAATGGGTGGATTCAGGTACGATGATTCTAAGTGAAATAAGTCACACAGAAAAAGAAACTTATCATAAGATATCACTTATGAAGATCCTGTAAACATGGCTACACTTGAACTCAGTTAGGAAAGAGAACAGTGTCTCACATTTAGAAAACACTCTTATACATGCTTAAGGGGGAAGGAGAGGTGGGGTGATGCATAAAACCAGAGTTTGATATAAGCACAGGTACCGTTCCAAAAAACAACTATGGAATAGACAAGACCTACACCGTCCTCAGTGAAAGGGACTCAAAACCCCATATTTCCCGCAGAGGAAAGTATCTGACTAGTAAGAATCTTAAAACCTATGTATTGATATGTCTCCGTAAGGGAATCAAGTGTGTCTAGACTGGCATAAACATGGCAGCGAGAATCAGCTCAAACCCACTATAAAAAGGAATTTCAAAAACAAAACAAAAAAACTGGGAAATTCTTTACAATTCCTTCAGGGTCTCTGATGAAAGCTGGAATGACCCTATCTACAACGACAGCTGGATGTGGCATAAGGAGGGACACTTGGGACTGAGACGATTGGTGAGATTGGGTGAGCAAATGCAGACCCTTTAAAGCAATAATGCATGGCACCCATTTCATGGGTCCGAACTCTCCAGGTTGAAGGGAATATTACTACAGCTATAACATGTGCGGGAAACCTAGGGAACGGACACACTGTGAATACGAAAGGTTTCTAAAACTCAACGCATAGTCCCTCTCCTGGTGCTCCGGTTTGACTTTCCGTCTGCTTTACTATCAACCTCCCAACTTGGAGAGACAGCCCCTTTAACCTCTTGGTTCGCACAGGTTTCCAATTTGGCAGAGGATGAAAGGGAAGAGGGAGAACCAATGAGAGAGTAGCTGTTAGGCATTTGGACGGGCACATATCACTGTAATTTCCCGGCAGGAAGAAGAATTAACCAAATTCTCAGCCACCCACTGGGAACCAGTATAGGTCCTGAACCAAAATTTTTGACTTGCGGTCAGCTCTCCAAAAACGAGTTGAAAAATGGAGCTCAGGGGCACAGCAATTCACAAACTGGCCGAGTAATAAAGGACACCTATCGTCCAAAAATCTGTTGACGGAAGGCAACGAGGCGGACTTGAAAGCGAGCCAGAATAGCAGGAAACAGATTTCAAGAGGTACGTTGGAATCGCCTTTAAAGCACAGGAAGAGGGGCACAACTTCGACAATGATGCACTTGGCCAAAAAGGGCGTATGCGTTTTCTCCTGAATATATTCAGGAGAAAACGCATACGCCCTTTTTGGCCAAGCAAGCAAGCGGGCAATGCAAATCTGCACTACAAAGAAGTATCACTTCCCAACGGTCAAAAGGGACATCCACAAAATGTGTAAGAACAAGAAAGGCAAGACAGGCCCTGGAGAACAGGGAGCCTTGTTATGCTGATGGGCGGGATGTAAATTGCCAACTGCCTCTCTGGAGGAGTGCATTCTGTTCCCTAAAACAAGTAAAGAACAGAGCTACAGAGCCAAGGGCACTACCAGTCTAGGGAATATACCTTGGGAAAACTGAAAATCAATAAGACAGAGCCACCCCAAAATTTAGGGCTGCACTGCATACAAGGACCTCAACTTGGATACACCTTAAGTATCCCAGAAAATATAAACATGGTTCAAAAAATTGTGGTACTTACGTACGATGGAATATCCCTCAGCCATGAAATCAATGTCATAAGACCAGTAGCAGCAAAATGGGTGGATTCAGGTACGATGATTCTAAGTGAAATAAGTCACACAGAAAAAGAAACTTATCATAAGATATCACTTATGAAGATCCTGTAAACATGGCTACACTTGAACTGAGTTAGGAAACAGAACAGTCTCACCTTTAGAAAACACTCTTATACCTGCTTAAGGGGGAAGGTGAGGTGGGGTGATGCATAAAACCAGAGTTTGATATAAGCACAGGTACCGTTCCAAAAACCAACTATGGAATAGACAAGACCTACACCGTCCTCAGTGAAAGGGACTCAAAACCCCATATTTCCCGCAGAGGAAAATATCTGACTAGTAAGAATCTTAAAACCTATGTATTGATATGTCTCCGTAAGGGAATCAAGTGTGTCTAGACTGGCATAAACATGGCAGCGAGAATCAGCTCAAACCCACTATAAAAAGGAATTTCAAAAACAAAACAAAAAAACTGGGAAATTCTTTACAATTCCTTCAGGGTCTCTGATGAAAGCTGGAATGACCCTATCTACAACGACAGCTGGATGTGGCATAAGGAGGGACACTTGGGACTGAGACGAATGGTGAGATTGGGTGAGCAAATGCAGACCCTTTAAAGCAATAATGCATGGCACCCATTCCATGGGTCCGAACTCTCTAGGTTGAAGGGAATATTACTACAGCTATAACATGTGCGGGAAACCTAGAGAACGGACACACTGTGAATACGAAAGGTTTCTAAAACTCAACGCATAGTCCCTCTCCTGGTGCTCCGGTTTAACTTTCCGTCTGCTTTACTATCAACCTCCCAACTTGGAGAGACAGCCCCTTTAACCTCTTGGTTCGCACAGGTTGCCAATTTGGCAGAGGATGAAAGGGAAGAGGGAGAACCAATGAGAGAGTAGCTGTTAGGCATTTGGACGGGCACATATCACTCTAATTTCCCGGCAGGAAGAAGAATTGACCAAATTCTCAGCCACCCACCGGGAACCAGTATAGGTCCTGAACCAAAATTTTGGACTTGCGGTCAGCTCACCAAAAACGAGTTGAAAAATGGAGCTCAGGGGCACAGCAATTCACAAACTGGCCGAGTAATAAAGGACAACTATCGTCCAAAAATCTTTTGAGGGAAGGCAACGAGGCGGACTTGAAAGCGAGGCAGAAGAGCAGGAAACAGATTTAAGAGGTACGTTGGAATCGCCTTTAAAGCACAGGAAGAGGGGCACAACTTCGACAATGATGCACTTAGCCAAAAAGGGCGTATGCGTTTTCTCCTAAATATATTCAGGAGAAAACGCATACGCCCTTTTTGGCCAAGCAAGCAAGCGGGCAATGCAAATCTGCACTACAAAGAAGTATCACTTCCCACCGGTCAAAAGGGACATCCACAAAATGTGTAAGAACAAGAAAGGCAAGACAGGCCCTGGAGAACAGGGAGCCTTGTTATGCTGATGGGCGGGATGTAAATTGCCAACTGCCTCTCTGGAGGAGTGCATTCTGTTCCCTAAAACAAGTAAAGAACAGAGCTACAGAGCCAAGGGCACTACCAGTCTAGGGAATATACCTTGGGAAAACTGAAAATCAATAAGACAGAGCCACCCCAAAATTTAGGGCTGCACTGCATACAAGGACCTCAACTTGGATACACCTTAAGTATCCCAGAAAATATAAACATGGTTCAAAAATTGTGGTACTTACGTACGATGGAATATCCCTCAGCCATGAAATCAATGTCATAAGACCAGTAGCAGCAAAATGGGTGGATTCAGGTACGATGATTCTAAGTGAAATAAGTCACACAGAAAAATAAACTTATCATAAGATATCACTTATGAAGATCCTGTAAACATGGCTACACTTGAACTGAGTTAGGAAAGAGAACAGTGTGTCACATTTAGAAAACACTCTTATGCCTGCTTAAGGGGGAAGGAGAGGTGGGGTGATGCATAAAACCAGAGTTTGATATAAGCACAGGTACCGTTCCAAAAACCAACTATGGAATAGACAAGACCTACACCGTCCTCAGTGAAAGGGACTCAAAACCCCATATTTCCCGCAGAGGAAAGTATCTGACTAGTAAGAATCTTAAAACCTATGTATTGATATGTCTCCGTAAGGGAATCAAGTGTGTCTAGACTGGCATAAACATGGCAGCGAGAATCAGCTCAAACCCACTATAAAAAGTAATTTCAAAAACAAAACAAAAAAACTGGGAAATTCTTTACAATTCCTTCAGGGTCTCTGATGAAAGCTGGAATGACCCTATCTACAACGACAGCTGGATGTGGCATAAGGAGGGACACTTGGGACTGAGACGATTGGTGAGATTGGGTGAGCAAATGCAGACCCTTTAAAGCAATAATGCATGGCACCCATTTCATGGGTCCGAACTCTCCAGGTTGAAGGGAATATTACTACAGCTATAACATGTGCGGGAAACCTAGGGAACGGACACACTGTGAATACGAAAGGTTTCTAAAACTCAACGCATAGTCCCTCTCCTGGTGCTCCAGTTTGACTTTCCGTCTGCTTTACTATCAACCTCCCAACTTGGAGAGACAGCCCCTTTAACCTCTTGGTTCGCACAGGTTGCCAATTTGGCAGAGGATGAAAGGGAAGAGGGAGAACCAATGAGAGAGTAGCTGTTAGGCATTTGGACGGGCACATATCACTGTAATTTCCCGGCAGGAAAAAGAATTAACCAAATTCTCAGCCACCCACTGGTAACCAGTATAGGTCCTGAACCAAAATTTTGGACTTGCGGTCAGCTCTCCAAAAACGAGTTGAAAAATGGATCTCAGCGACACAGCAATTCACAAACTGGCCGAGTAATAAAGGACACCTATCGTCCAAAAATCTGTTGACGGAAGGCAACGAGGCGGACTTGAAAGCGAGGCAGAATAGCAGGAAACAGATTTCAAGAGGTACGTTGGAATCGCCTTTAAAGCACAGGAAGAGGGGCACAACTTCGACAATGATGCACTTAGCCAAAAAGGGCGTATGCGTTTTCTCCTGAATATATTCAGGAGAAAACGCAGACGCCCTTTTTGGCCAAGCAAGCAAGCGGGCAATGCAAATCTGCACTACAAAGAAGTATCACTTCCCACCGGTCAAAAGGGACATCCACAAAATGTGTAAGAACAAGAAAGGCAAGACAGGCCCTGGAGAACAGGGAGCCTTGTTATGCTGATGGGCGGGATGTAAATTGCCAACTGCCTCTCTGGAGGAGTGCATTCTGTTCCCTAAAACAAGTAAAGAACAGAGCTACAGAGCCAAGGGCACTACCAGTCTAGGGAATATACCTTGGGAAAACTGAAAATCAATAAGACAGAGCCACCCCAAAATTTAGGGCTGCACTGCATACAAGGACCTCAACTTGGATACACCTTAAGTATCCCAGAAAATATAAACATGGTTCAAAAAATTGTGGTACTTACGTACGATGGAATATCCCTCAGCCATGAAATCAATGTCATAAGACCAGTAGCAGCAAAATGGGTGGATTCAGGTACGATGATTCTAAGTGAAATAAGTCACACAGAAAAAGAAACTTATCATAAGATATCACTTATGAAGATCCTGTAAACATGGCTACACTTGAACTGAGTTAGGAAAGAGAACAGTGTCTCACATTTAGAAAACACTCTTATACCTGCTTAAGGGGGAAGGAGAGGTTGGGTGATGCATAAAACCAGAGTCTGATATAAGCACAGGTACCGTTCCAAAAACCAACTATGGAATAGACAAGACCTACACCGTCCTCAGTGAAAGGGACTCAAAACTCCATATTTCCCGCAGAGGAAAATATCTGACTAGTAAGAATCTTAAAACCTATGTATTGATATGTCTCCGTAAGGGAATCAAGTGTGTCTAGACTGGCATAAACATGGCAGCGAGAATCAGCTCAAACCCACTATAAAAAGGAATTTCAAAAACGAAACAAAAGAACTGGGAAATTCTTTACAATTCCTTCAGGGTCTCTGATGAAAGCTGGAATGACCCTATCTACAACGACAGCTGGATGTGGCATAAGGAGGGACACTTGGGACTGAGACGATTGGTGAGATTGGGTGAGCAAATGCAGACCCTTTAAAGCAATAATGCATGGCACCCATTCCATGGGTCCGAACTCTCCAGGTTGAAGGGAATATTACTACAGCTATAACATGTGCGGGAAACCTAGAGAACGGACACACTATGAATACGAAAGGTTTCTAAAACTCAACGAATAGTCCCTCTCCTGGTGCTCCGGTTTGACTTTCCGTCTGCTTTACTATCAAGTTCCCTACTTGGAGAGACAGCCCCTTTAACCTCTTGGTTCGCACAGGTTGCCAATTTGGCAGAGGATGAAAGGGAAGAGGGAGAACCAATGAGAGAGTAGCTGTTAGGCATTTGGACGGGCACATATCACTGTAATTTCCCGGCAGGAAGAAGAATTAACCAAATTCTCAGCCACCCACCGGGAACCAGTATAGGTCCTGAACCAAAATTTTGGACTTGCGGTCAGCTCACCAAAAACGAGTTGAAAAATGGAGCTCAGGGGCACAGCAATTCACAAACTGGCCGAGTAATAAAGGACAACTATCGTCCAAAAATCTTTTGAGGGAAGGCAACGAGGCGGACTTGAAAGCGAGGCAGAAGAGCAGGAAACAGATTTAATAGGTACGTTGGAATCGCCTTTAAAGCACAGGAAGAGGGGTACAACTTCGACAATGATGCACTTAGCCAAAAAGGGTGTATGCGTTTTCTCCTAAATATATTCAGGAGAAAACGCATACGCCCTTTTTGGCCAAGCAAGCAAGCGGGCAATGCAAATCTGCACTACAAAGAAGTATCACTTCCCACCGGTCAAAAGGGACATCCACAAAATGTGTAAGAACAAGAAAGGCAAGACAGGCCCTGGAGAACAGGGAGCCTTGTTATGCTGATGGGCGGGATGTAAATTGCCAACTGCCTCTCTGGAGGAGTGCATTCTGTTCCCTAAAACAAGTAAAGAACAGAGCTACAGAGCCAAGGGCACTACCAGTCTAGGGAATATACCTTGGGAAAACTGAAAATCAATAAGACAGAGCCACCCCAAAATTTAGGGCTGCACTGCATACAAGGACCTCAACTTGGATACACCTTAAGTATCCCAGAAAATATAAACATGGTTCAAAAATTGTGGTACTTACGTACGATGGAATATCCCTCAGCCATGAAATCAATGTCATAAGACCAGTAGCAGCAAAATGGGTGGATTCAGGTACGATGATTCTAAGTGAAATAAGTCACACAGAAAAAGAAACTTATCATAAGATATCACTTATGAAGATCCTGTAAACATGGCTACACTTGAACTGAGTTAGGAAAGAGAACAGTGTCTCACATTTAGAAAACACTCTTATACCTGCTTAAGGGGGAAGGAGAGGTGGGGTGATGCATAAAACCAGAGTTTGATATAAGCACAGGTACCGTTCCAAAAAACAACTATGGAATAGACAAGACCTACACCGTCCTCAGTGAAAGGGACTCAAAACCCCATATTTCCCGCAGAGGAAAGTATCTGACTAGTAAGAATCTTAAAACCTATGTATTGATATGTCTCCGTAAGGGTATCAAGTGTGTCTAGACTGGCATAAACATGGCAGCGAGAATCAGCTCAAACCCACTATAAAAAGGAATTTGAAAAACAAAACAAAAAAACTGGGAAATTCTTTACAATTCCTTCAGGGTCTCTGATGAAAGCTGGAATGACCCTATCTACAATGACAGCTGGATGTGGCATAAGGAGGGACACTTGGGACTGAGACGATTGGTGAGATTGTGTGAGCAAATGCAGATCCTTTAAAGCAATAATGCATGGCACACATTCCATGGGTCCGAACTCTCCAGGTTGAAGGGAATATTACTACAGCTATAACATGTGCGGGAAACCTAGAGAACGGACACACTGTGAATATGAAAGGTTTCTAAAACTCAACGAATAGTCCCTCTCCTGGTGCTCCGGTTTGACTTTCCGTCTGCTTTACTATCAACCTCCCAACTTGGAGAGACAGCCCCTTTAACCTCTTGGTTCGCACAGGTTGCCAATTTGGCAGAGGATGAAAGGGAAGAGGGAGAACCAATGAGAGAGTAGCTGTTAGGCATTTGGACGGGCATATATCACTGTAATTTCCCGGCAGGAAGAAGAATTAACCAAATTCTCAGCCACCCACCGGGAACCAGTATAGGTCCTGTACCAAAATTTTGGACTTGCGGTCAGCTCTCCAAAAACGAGTTGAAAAATGGAGCTCAGCGACACAGCAATTCACAAACTGGCCGAGTAATAAAGGACACCTATCGTCCAAAAATCTGTTGACGGAAGGCAACGAGGCGGACTTGAAAGCGAGGCAGAATAGCAGGAAACAGATTTCAAGAGGTACGTTGGAATCGCCTTTAAAGCACAGGAAGAGGGGCACAACTTCGACAATGATGCACTTGGCCAAAAAGGGCGTATGCGTTTTCTCCTGAATATATTCAGGAGAAAACGCATACGCCCTTTTTGGCCAAGCAAGCAAGCGGGCAATGCAAATCTGCACTACAAAAAAGTATCACTTCCAACCGGTCAAAAGGGACATCCACAAAATGTGTAAGAACAAGAAAGGCAAGACAGGACCTGGAGAACAGGGAGCCTTGTTATGCTGATGGGCGGGATGTAAATTGCCAACTGCCTCTCTGGAGGAGTGCATTCTGTTCCCTAAAACAAGTAAAGAACAGAGCTACAGAGCCAAGGGCACTACCAGTCTAGGGAATATACCTTGGGAAAACTGAAAATCAATAAGACAGAGCCACCCTAAAATTTAGGGCTGCACTGCATACAAGGACCTCAACTTGGATACACCTTAAGTATCCCAGAAAATATAAACATGGTTCAAAAAATTGTGGTACTTACGTACGATGGAATATCCCTCAGCCATGAAATCAATGTCATAAGACCAGTAGCAGCAAAATGGGTGGATTCAGGTACGATGATTCTAAGTGAAATAAGTCACACAGAAAAAGAAACTTATCATAAGATATCACTTATGAAGATCCTGTAAACATGGCTACACTTGAACTGAGTTAGGAAAGAGAACAGTGTGTCACATTTAGAAAACACTCTTATGCCTGCTTAAGGGGGAAGGAGAGGTGGGGTGATGCATAAAACCAGAGTTTGATATAAGCACAGGTACCGTTCCAAAAACCAACTATGGAATAGACAAGACCTACACCGTCCTCAGTGAAAGGGACTCAAAACCCCATATTTCCCGCAGAGGAAAGTATCTGACTAGTAAGAATCTTAAAACCTATGTATTGATATGTCTCCGTAAGGGAATCAAGTGTGTCTAGACTGGCATAAACATGGCAGCGAGAATCAGCTCAAACCCACTATAAAAAGTAATTTCAAAAACAAAACAAAAAAACTGGGAAATTCTTTACAATTCCTTCAGGGTCTCTGATGAAAGCTGGAATGACCCTATCTACAACGACAGCTGGATGTGGCATAAGGAGGGACACTTGGGACTGAGACGATTGGTGAGATTGGGTGAGCAAATGCAGACCCTTTAAAGCAATAATGCATGGCACCCATTTCATGGGTCCGAACTCTCCAGGTTGAAGGGAATATTACTACAGCTATAACATGTGCGGGAAACCTAGGGAACGGACACACTGTGAATACGAAAGGTTTCTAAAACTCAACGCATAGTCCCTCTCCTGGTGCTCCGGTTTGACTTTCCGTCTGCTTTACTATCAACCTCCCAACTTGGAGAGACAGCCCCTTTAACCTCTTGGTTCGCACAGGTTGCCAATTTGGCAGAGGATGAAAGGGAAGAGGGAGAACCAATGAGAGAGTAGCTGTTAGGCATTTGGACGGGCACATATCACTGTAATTTCCCGGCAGGAAAAAGAATTAACCAAATTCTCAGCCACCCACTGGTAACCAGTATAGGTCCTGAACCAAAATTTTGGACTTGCGGTCAGCTCTCCAAAAACGAGTTGAAAAATGGATCTCAGCGACACAGCAATTCACAAACTGGCCGAGTAATAAAGGACACCTATCGTCCAAAAATCTGTTGACGGAAGGCAACGAGGCGGACTTGAAAGCGAGGCAGAATAGCAGGAAACAGATTTCAAGAGGTACGTTGGAATCGCCTTTAAAGCACAGGAAGAGGGGCACAACTTCGACAATGATGCACTTAGCCAAAAAGGGCGTATGCGTTTTCTCCTGAATATATTCAGGAGAAAACGCAGACGCCCTTTTTGGCCAAGCAAGCAAGCGGGCAATGCAAATCTGCACTACAAAGAAGTATCACTTCCCACCGGTCAAAAGGGACATCCACAAAATGTGTAAGAACAAGAAAGGCAAGACAGGCCCTGGAGAACAGGGAGCCTTGTTATGCTGATGGGCGGGATGTAAATTGCCAACTGCCTCTCTGGAGGAGTGCATTCTGTTCCCTAAAACAAGTAAAGAACAGAGCTACAGAGCCAAGGGCACTACCAGTCTAGGGAATATACCTTGGGAAAACTGAAAATCAATAAGACAGAGCCACCCCAAAATTTAGGGCTGCACTGCATACAAGGACCTCAACTTGGATACACCTTAAGTATCCCAGAAAATATAAACATGGTTCAAAAAATTGTGGTACTTACGTACGATGGAATATCCCTCAGCCATGAAATCAATGTCATAAGACCAGTAGCAGCAAAATGGGTGGATTCAGGTACGATGATTCTAAGTGAAATAAGTCACACAGAAAAAGAAACTTATCATAAGATATCACTTATGAAGATCCTGTAAACATGGCTACACTTGAACTGAGTTAGGAAAGAGAACAGTGTCTCACATTTAGAAAACACTCTTATACCTGCTTAAGGGGGAAGGAGAGGTTGGGTGATGCATAAAACCAGAGTCTGATATAAGCACAGGTACCGTTCCAAAAACCAACTATGGAATAGACAAGACCTACACCGTCCTCAGTGAAAGGGACTCAAAACTCCATATTTCCCGCAGAGGAAAATATCTGACTAGTAAGAATCTTAAAACCTATGTATTGATATGTCTCCGTAAGGGAATCAAGTGTGTCTAGACTGGCATAAACATGGCAGCGAGAATCAGCTCAAACCCACTATAAAAAGGAATTTCAAAAACGAAACAAAAAAACTGGGAAATTCTTTACGATTCCTTCAGGGTCTCTGATGAAAGCTGGAATGACCCTATCTACAATGACAGCTAGATGTGGCATAAGGAGGTCCACTTGGGACTGAGACGATTGGTGAGATTGGGTGAGCAAATGCAGACCCTTTAAAGCAATAATGCATGGCACCCATTTCATGGGTCCGAACTCTCCAGGTTGAAGGGAATATTACTACAGCTATAACATGTGCGGGAAACCTAGGGAACGGACACACTGTGAATACGAAAGGTTTCTAAAACTCAACGCATAGTCCCTCTCCTGGTGCTCCGGTTTGACTTTCCGTCTGCTTTACTATCAACCTCCCAACTTGGCGAGACAGCCCCTTTAACCTCTTGGTTCGCACAGGTTGCCAATTTGGCAGAGGATGAAAGGGAAGAGGGAGAACCAATGAGAGAGTAGCTGTTAGGCATTTGGACGGGCACATATCACTGTAATTTCCCGGCAGGAAAAAGAATTAACCAAATTCTCAGCCACCCACTGGTAACCAGTATAGGTCCTGAACCAAAATTTTGGACTTGCGGTCAGCTCTCCAAAAACGAGTTGAAAAATGGATCTCAGCGACACAGCAATTCACAAACTGGCCGAGTAATAAAGGACACCTATCGTCCAAAAATCTGTTGACGGAAGGCAACGAGGCGGACTTGAAAGCGAGGCAGAATAGCAGGAAACAGATTTCAAGAGGTACGTTGTAATCGCCTTTAAAGCACAGGAAGAGGGGCACAACTTCGACAATGATGCACTTAGCCAAAAAGGGCGTATGCGTTTTCTCCTGAATATATTCAGGAGAAAACGCAGACGCCCTTTTTGGCCAAGCAAGCAAGCGGGCAATGCAAATCTGCACTACAAAGAAGTATCACTTCCCACCGGTCAAAAGGGACATCCACAAAATGTGTAAGAACAAGAAAGGCAAGACAGGCCCTGGAGAACAGGGAGCCTTGTTATGCTGATGGGCGGGATGTAAATTGCCAACTGCCTCTCTGGAGGAGTGCATTCTGTTCCCTAAAACAAGTAAAGAACAGAGCTACAGAGCCAAGGGCACTACCAGTCTAGGGAATATACCTTGGGAAAACTGAAAATCAATAAGACAGAGCCACCCCAAAATTTAGGGCTGCACTGCATACAAGGACCTCAACTTGGATACACCTTAAGTATCCCAGAAAATATAAACATGGTTCAAAAAATTGTGGTACTTACGTACGATGGAATATCCCTCAGCCATGAAATCAATGTCATAAGACCAGTAGAAGCAAAATGGGTGGATTCAGGTACGATGATTCTAAGTGAAATAAGTCACACAGAAAAAGAAACTTATCATAAGATATCACTTATGAAGATCCTGTAAACATGGCTACACTTGAACTGAGTTAGGAAAGAGAACAGTGTCTCACATTTAGAAAACACTCTTATACCTGCTTAAGGGGGAAGGAGAGGTTGGGTGATGCATAAAACCAGAGTCTGATATAAGCACAGGTACCGTTCCAAAAACCAACTATGGAATAGACAAGACCTACACCGTCCTCAGTGAAAGGGACTCAAAACTCCATATTTCCCACAGAGGAAAATATCTGACTAGTAAGAATCTTAAAACCTATGTATTGATATGTCTCCGTAAGGGAATCAAGTGTGTCTAGACTGGCATAAACATGGCAGCGAGAATCAGCTCAAACCCACTATAAAAAGGAATTTCAAAAACGAAACAAAAAAACGGGGAAATTCTTTACAATTCCTTCAGGGTCTCTGATGAAACCTGGAATGACCCTATCTACAACGACAGCTGGATGTGGCATAAGGAGGGACACTTGGGACTGAGACGATTGGTGAGATTGGGTGAGCAAATGCAGACCCTTTAAAGCAATAATGCATGGCACCCATTCCATGGGTCCGAACTCTCCAGGTTGAAGGGAATATTACTACAGCTATAACATGTGCGGGAAACCTAGAGAACGGGCACACTATGAATACGAAAGGTTTCTAAAACTCAACGAATAGTCCCTCTCCTGGTGCTCCGGTTTGACTTTCCGTCTGCTTTACTATCAAGTTCCCAACTTGGAGAGACAGCCCCTTTAACCTCTTGGTTCGCACAGGTTGCCAATTTGGCAGAGGATGAAAGGGAAGAGGGAGAACCAATGAGAGAGTAGCTGTTAGGCATTTGGACGGGCACATATCACTGTAATTTCCCGGCAGGAAGAAGAATTAACCAAATTCTCAGCCACCCACCGGGAACCAGTATAGGTCCTGAACCAAAATTTTGGACTTGCGGTCAGCTCACCAAAAACGAGTTGAAAAATGGAGCTCAGGGGCACAGCAATTCACAAACTGGCCGAGTAATAAAGGACAACTATCGTCCAAAAATCTGTTGAGGAAAGGCAACGAGGCGGACTTGAAAGTGAGGCAGAATAGCAGGAAACAGATTTCAAGAGGTACGTTGGAATCGCCTTTAAAGCACAGGAAGAGGGGCACAACTTCCACAATGACGCACTTGGCCAAAAAGTGCGTATGCGTTTTCTCCTGAATATATTCAGGAGAAAATGCATACGCCCTTTTTGGCCAAGCAAGCAAGCGGGCAATGCAAATCTGCACTACAAAGAAGTATCACTTCCCACCGGTCAAAAGGGACATCCACAAAATGTGTAAGAACAAGAAAGGCAAGACAGGCCCTGGAGAACAGGGAGCCTTGTTATGCTGATGGGCGGGATGTAAATTGCCAACTGCCTCTCTGGAGGAGTGCATTCTGTTCCCTAAAACAAGTAAAGAACAGAGCTACAGAGCCAAGGGCACTACCAGTCTAGGGAATATACCTTGGGAAAACTGAAAATCAATAAGACAGAGCCACCCCAAAATTTAGGGCTGCACTGCATACAAGGACCTCAACTTGGATACACCTTAAGTATCCCAGAGAATATAAACATGGTTCAAAAAATTGTGGTACTTACGTACGATGGAATATCCCTCAGCCATGAAATCAATGTCATAAGACCAGTAGCAGCAAAATGGGTGGATTCAGGTACGATGATTCTAAGTGAAATAAGTCACACAGAAAAACAAACTTATCATAAGATATCACTTATGAAGATCCTGTAAACATGGCTACACTTGAACTGAGTTAGGAAAGAGAACAGTGTCTCACATTTAGAAAACACTCTTATACCTGCTTAAGGGGGAAGGAGAGGTGGGGTGATGCATAAAACCAGAGTTTGATATAAGCACAGGTACCGTTCCAAAAACCAACTATGGAATAGACAAGACCTACACCGTCCTCAGTGAAAGGGACTCAAAACCCCATATTTCCCGCAGAGGAAAATATCTGACTAGTAAGAATCTTAAAACCTATGTATTGATATGTCTCCGTAAGGGAATCAAGTGTGTCTAGACTGGCATAAACATGGCAGCGAGAATCAGCTCAAACCCACTATAAAAAGGAATTTCAAAAACAAAACAAAAAAACTGGGAAATTCTTTACAATTCCTTCAGGGTCTCTGATGAAAGCTGGAATGACCCTATCTACAACAACAGCTGGATGTGGCATAAGGAGGGACACTTGGGACTGAGACGATTGGTGAGCTTGGGTGAGCAAATGCAGACCCTTTAAAGCAATAATGCATGGCACCCTTTCCATGGGTCCGAACTCTCCAGGTTGAAGGGAATATTACTACAGCTATAACAAGTGCGGGAAACCTAGAGAACGGACACACTGTTAATACGAAAGGTTTCTAAAACTCAACGCATAGTCCCTCTCCTGGTGCTCCGGTTTGACTTTCCGTCTGCTTTACTATCAACCTCCCAACTTGGAGAGACAGCCCCTTTTACCTCTTGGTTCGCACAGGTTGCCAATTTGGCAGAGGATGAAAGGGAAGAGGGAGAACCAATGAGAGAGTAGCTGTTAGGCATTTGGACGGGCACATATCACTGTAATTTCCCGGCAGGAAAAAGAATTAACCAAATTCTCAGCCACCCACTGGTAACCAGTATAGGTCCTGAACCAAAATTTTGGACTTGCGGTCAGCTCTCCAAAAACGAGTTGAAAAATGGATCTCAGCGACACAGCAATTCACAAACTGGCCGAGTAATAAAGGACACCTATCGTCCAAAAATCTGTTGACGGAAGGCAACGAGGCGGACTTGAAAGCGAGGCAGAATAGCAGGAAACAGATTTCAAGAGGTACGTTGGAATCGCCTTTAAAGCACAGGAAGAGGGGCACAACTTCGACAATGATGCACTTAGCCCAAAAGGGCGTATGCGTTTTCTCCTGAATATATTCAGGAGAAAACGCAGACGCCCTTTTTGGCCAAGCAAGCAAGCGGGCAATGCAAATCTGCACTACAAAGAAGTATCACTTCCCACCGGTCAAAAGGGACATCCACAAAATGTGTAAGAACAAGAAAGGCAAGACAGGCCCTGGAGAACAGGGAGCCTTGTTATGCTGATGGGCGGGATGTAAATTGCCAACTGCCTCTCTGGAGGAGTGCATTGTGTTCCCTAAAACAATAAACAACAGAGCTACAGAGACAAGGGCACTTCCAGTCTAGGGAATATACCTTGGGAAAACTGAAAATCAATAAGACAGAGCCACCCCAAAATTTAGGGCTGCACTGCTTACAAGGACCTCAACTTGGGTACACCTTAAATATCCCAGGAAATATAAAAATGGTTCAAAAAATTGTGGTACTTATGTACGATGGAATATCCCTCAGCCATGAAATCAATGTCATAAGACCAGTAGCAGCAAAATGGGTGGATTCAGGTACGATGGTTCTAAGTGAAATAAGTCACACAGAAAAAAAAAACTTATCATAAGATATCACTTATGAAGATCCTGTAAACATGGCTACACTTGAACTGAGTTAGGAAAGAGAACAGTGTCTCACATTTAGAAAACACTCTTATGCCTGCTTAAGGGGGAAGGAGAGGTGGGGTGATGCATAAAACCAGAGTTTGATATAAGCACAGGTACCATTCCAAAAACCAACTATGGAATAGACAAGACCTACACCTTCCTCAGTGAAAGGGACTCAAAACCCCATATTTCCCGCAGAGGAATATATCTGACTAGTAAGAATCTTAAAACCTATGTATTGATATATCTCCATAAGGGAATTAAGTGTGTCTAGACTGGCATAAACATGGCAGCGAGAATCAGCTCAAACACACTCTAAAAAGGAATTTCAAAAACAAAACAAAAGAACTGGGAAATTCTTTACAATTCCTTCAGGGTCTCTGATGAAACCTGGAATGACCCTATCTACAACGACAGCTGGATGTGGCATAAGGCTGGACACTTGGGACTGAGACGATTGGTGAGATTGGGTGAACAAATGCAGACCCTTTAAAGCAATAATGCATGGCACCTATTCCATGGGTCCCAACTCTCCAGGTTGAAGGGAATATTACTACAGTTATAACATGTACGGGAAACCTAGAGAACGGACACACTGTGAATACGAAAGGTTTCTAAAACTCAACGAATAGTCCCTCTCCTGGTGCTCCGGTTTGACTTTCCATCTGCTTTACTATCAATCTCCCAACTTGGAGAGACAGCCCCTTTAACCTCCTGGTTCGCACAGGTTTCCAATTTGGCAGAGGATGAAAGGGAAGAGGGAGAACCAATGAGAGAGTAGCTGTTAGGCATTTGAACGGGCACATATCACTCTAACTTCCCGGCAGGAAGAAGAATTAACCAAAGTCTCAGCCCACCACCGGGAACCAGCATAGGTCCTGAACCAAAATTCTGGACTTGCGGTCAGCTCACAAAAAACGAGTTGAAAAATGGAGCTCAGTGTCACAGCAATTCACAAACTGTCCGAGTAATAAAGGACCCCTATCGTCCAAAAATCTGTTGAGGGAAGGCAGCGAGGCGGACTTGAAAGCGAGGCAGAATAGCAGGAAACAGATTTCAAGAGGTACGTTGGAATCGCCTTTAAAGCACAGGAAGAGGGGCACAACTTCGACAATGATGCACTTGGCCAAAAAGGGCGTATGCGTTTTCTCCTGAATATATTCAGGAGAAAACACATACGCCCTTTTTGGCCAAGCAAGCAAGCGGGCAATGCAAATCTGCACTACAAAGAAGTATCACTTCCAACCGGTCAAAAGGGACATCCACAAAATGTGTAAAAACCAGAAAGGCAAGACAGGCCCTGGAGAACAGGGAGCCTTGTTATGCTGATGGGCGGGATGTAAATTGCCAACTGCCTCTCTGGAGGAGTGCATTACGTTCCCTAAAACAAGTAAACAACAGAGCTACAGAGCCAAGGGCACTTCCAGTCTAGGGAATATACCATGGATAAACTGAAAATCAATAAGACAGAGCCACCCCAAAATTTAGGGCTGCACTGCTTACAAGGACCTCAACTTGGATACACCTTAAGTATCCCAGGAAATATAAAAATGGTTCAAAAAATTGTGGTACTTACGTACGATGGAATATCCCTCAGCCATGAAATCAATGTCATAAGACCAGTAGCAGCAAAATGGGTGGATTCAGGTACGATGATTCTAAGTGAAATAAGTCACACAGAAAAAGAAACTTATCATAAGATATCACTTATGAAGATCCTATAAACATGGCTACACTTGAACTGAGTTAGGAAAGAGACCAGTGTCTTACATTTAGAAAACACTCTTATGCCTGCTTAAGGGGGAAGGAGAGGTGGGGTGATGCATAAAACCAGAGTTTGATATAAGCACAGGTACCGTTCCAAAAAACAACTATGGAATAGAGAAGACCTACACCTTCCTCAGTGAAAGGGACTCAAAACCCCATATTTCCCGCAGAGGAATATATCAGACTAGTAAGAATCTTAAAACCTATGTATTGATATATCTCCATAAGGGAATCAAGTGTGTCTAGACTGGCATAAACATGGCAGCGAGAATCAGCTCAAACCCACTCTAAAAAGGAATTTCAAAAACAAAACAAAAAAAACTGGGAAATTCTTTACAAATCCTTCAGGGTCTCTGATGAAACCTGGAATGACCCTATCTACAACGACAGCTGGATGTGGCATAAGGCTGGACACTTGGGACTGAGACGATTGGTGAGATTGGGTGAACAAATGCAGACCCTTTAAAGCAATAATGCATGGCACCTATTCCATGGGTCCCAACTCTCCAGGTTGAAGGGAATATTACTACAGTTATAACATGTACGGGAAACCTAGAGAACGGACACACTGTGAATACGAAAGGTTTCTAAAACTCAACGAATAGTCCCTCTCCTGGTGCTCCGGTTTGACTTTCCATCTGCTTTACTATCAATCTCCCAACTTGGAGAGACAGCCCCTTTAACCCCCTGGTTCGCACAGGTTTCCAATTTGGCAGAGGATGAAAGGGAAGAGGGAGAACCAATGAGAGAGTAGCTGTTAGGCATTTGAACGGGCACATATCACTCTAACTTCCCGGCAGGAAGAAGAATTAACCAAAGACTCAGCCCACCACCGGGAACCAGCATAGGTCCTGAACCAAAATTCTGGACTTGCGGTCAGCTCACAAAAAACGAGTTGAAAAATGGAGCTCAGTGTCACAGCAATTCACAAACTGGCCGAGTAATAAAGGACAACTATCGTCCAAAAATCTGTTGAGGGAAGGCAGCGAGGCGGACTTGAAAGCGAGGGAGAATAGCAGGAAACAGATTTCAAGAGGTACGTTGGAATCACCTTTAAAGCACAGGAAGAGGGGCACAACTTCGACAATGATGCACTTGGCCAAAAAGGGCATATGTGTTTTCTCCTGAATATATTCAGGAGAAAACACATACGCCCTTTTTGGCCAAGCAAGCAAGCGGGCAATGCAAATCTGCACTACAAAGAAGTATCACTTCCCACCGGTCAAAAGGGACATCCACAAAATGTGTAAAAACCAGAAATGCAAGACAGGCCCTGGAGAACAGGGAGCCTTGTTATGCTGATGGGCGGGATGTAAATTGCCAACTGCCTCTCTGGAGGAGTGCATTGCGTTCCCTAAAACAAGTAAACAACAGAGCTACAGAGCCAAGGGCACTTCCAGTCTAGGGAATATACCTTGGGAAAACTGAAAATCAATAAGACAGAGCCACCCCAAAATTTAGGGCTGCACTGCTTACAAGGACCTCAACTTGGATACACCTTAAGTATCCCAGGAAATATAAAAATGGTTCAAAAAATTGTGGTACTTACGTACGATGGAATATCCCTCAGCCATGAAATCAATGTCATAAGACCAGTAGCAGCAAAATGGGTGGATTCAGGTACGATGATTCTAAGTGAAATAAGTCACACAGAAAAAGAAACTTATCATAAGATATCACTTATGAAGATCCTATAAACATGGCTACACTTGAACTGAGTTAGGAAAGAGAACAGTGTCTCACATTTAGAAAACACTCTTATGCCTGCTTAAGGGGGAAGGAGAGGTGGGGTGATGCATAAAACCAGAGTTTGATATAAGCACAGGTACCGTTCCAAAAACCAACTATGGAATAGAGAAGACCTACACCTTCCTCAGTGAAAGGGACTCAAAACCCCATATTTCCCGCAGAGGAATATATCAGACTAGTAAGAATCTTAAAACCTATGTATTGATATATCTCCATAAGGGAATCAAGTATGTCTAGACTGGCATAAACATGGCAGCGAGAATCAGCTCAAACCCACTCTAAAAAGGAATTTCAAAAACAAAACAAAAAAACTGGGAAATTCTTTACAATTCCTTCAGGGTCTCTGATGAAACCTGGAATGACCCTATCTACAACGACAGCTGGATGTGGCATAAGGCTGGACACTTGGGACTGAGACGATTGGTGAGATTGGGTGAACAAATGCAGACCCTTTAAAGCAATAATGCATGGCACCTATTCCATGGGTCCCAACTCTCCAGGTTGAAGGGAATATTACTACAGTTATAACATGTACGGGAAACCTAGAGAACGGACACACTGTGAATACGAAAGGTTTCTAAAACTCAACGAATAGTCCCTCTCCTGGTGCTCCGGTTTGACTTTCCATCTGCTTTACTATCAATCTCCCAACTTGGAGAGACAGCCCCTTTAACCTCCTGGTTCGCACAGGTTTCCAATTTGGCAGAGGATGAAAGGGAAGAGGGAGAACCAATGAGAGAGTAGCTGTTAGGCATTTGAACGGGCACATATCACTCTAACTTCCCAGCAGGAAGAAGAATTAACCAAAGTCTCAGCCCACCACCGGGAACCAGCATAGGTCCTGAACCAAAATTCTGGACTTGCGGTCAGCTCACAAAAAACGAGTTGAAAAATGGAGCTCAGTGTCACAGCAATTCACAAACTGGCCGAGTAATAAAGGACAACTATCGTCCAAAAATTTGTTGAGGGAAGGCAGCGAGGCACACTTGAAAGCGAGGCAGAATAGCAGGAAACAGATTTCAAGAGGTACGTTGGAATCGCCTTTAAAGCACAGGAAGAGGGGCACAACTTCGACAATGATGCACTTGGCCAAAAAGGGCGTATGCGTTTTCTCCTGAATATATTCAGGAGAAAACGCATACGCCCTTTTTGGCCAAGCAAGCAAGCGGGCAATGCAAATCTGCACTACAAAGAAGTATCACTTCCCACCGGTCAAAAGGGACATCCACAAAATGTGTAAAAACCAGAAAGGCAAGACAGGCCCTGGAGAACAGGGAGCCTTGTTATGCTGATGGGCGGGATGTAAATTGACAACTGCCTCTCTGGAGGAGTGCATTGTGTTCCCTAAAACATGTAAACAACAGAGCTACAGAGCCAAGGGCACATCCAGTCTAGGGAATATACCTTGGGAAAACTGAAAATCAATAAGACAGAGCCACCCCAAAATTTAGGGCTGCACTGCTTACAAGGACCTCAACTTGGATACACCTTAAGTATCCCAGGAAATATAAAAATGGTTCAAAAAATTGTGGTACTTACGTACGATGGAATATCGCTCAGCCATGAAATCAATGTCATAAGACCAGTAGCAGGAAAATGGGTGGATTCAGGTACGATGATTCTAAGTGAAATAAGTCACACAGAAAATGAAACTTATCATAAGATATCACTTATGAAGATCCTATAAACATGGCTACACTTGAACTGAGTTAGGAAAGAGAACAGTGTCTCACATTTAGAAAACACTCTTATGCCTGCTTAAGGGGGAAGGAGAGGTGGGGTGATGCATAAAACCAGAGTTTGATATAAGCACAGGTACCGTTCCAAAAACCAACTATGGAATAGAGAAGACCTACACCTTCCTCAGTGAAAGGGACTCAAAACCCCATATTTCCCGCAGAGGAATATATCAGACTAGTAAGAATCTTAAAACCTATGTATTGATATATCTCCATAAGGGAATCAAGTGTGTCTAGACTGGCATAAACATGGCAGCGAGAATCAGCTCAAACCCACTCTAAAAAGGAATTTCAAATACAAAACAAAAAAACTGGGAAATTCTTTACAATTCCTTCAGGGTCTCTGATGAAACCTGGCATGACCCTATCTACAATGACAGCTGGATGTGGCATAAGGCTGGACACTTGGGACTGAGACGATTGGTGAGATTGGGTGAACAAATGCAGACCCTTTAAAGCAATAATGCATGGCACCTATTCCATGGGTCCCAACTCTCCAGGTTGAAGGGAATATTACTACAGTTATAACATGTACGGGAAACCTAGAGAACGGACACACTGTGAATACGAAAGGTTTCTAAAACTCAACGAATAGTCCCTCTCCTGGTGCTCCGGTTTGACTTTCCATCTGCTTTACTATCAATCTCCCAACTTGGAGAGACAGCCCCTTTAACCTCCTGGTTCGCACAGGTTTCCAATTTGGCAGAGGATGAAAGGGAAGAGGGAGAACCAATGAGAGAGTAGCTGTTAGGCATTTGAACGGGCACATATCACTCTAACTTCCCGGCAGGAAGAAGAATTAACCAAAGTCTCAGCCCACCACCGGGAACCAGCATAGGGCCTGAACCAAAATTCTGGACTTGCGGTCAGCTCACAAAAAACGAGTTGAAAAATGGAGCTCAGTGTCACAGCAATTCACAAACTGGCCGAGTAATAAAGGACAACTATCGTCCAAAAATCTGTTGAGGGAAGGCAGCGAGGCGGACTTGAAAGCGAGGCAGAATAGCAGGAAACAGATTTCAAGAGGTACGTTGGAATCGCCTTTAAAGCACAGGAAGAGGGGCACAACTTCGACAATGATGCACTTGGCCAAAAAGGGCGCATGCGTTTTCTCCTGAATATATTCAGGAGAAAACGCATACGCCCTTTTTGGCCAAGCAAGCAAGCGGGCAAGGCAAATCTGCACTACAAAGAAGTATCACTTCCCACCGGTCAAAAGGGACATCCACAAAATGTGTAAAAACCAGAAAGGCAAGACAGGCCCTGGAGAACAGGGAGCCTTGTTATGCTGATGGGCGGGATGTAAATTGCCAACTGCCTCTCTGGAGGAGTGCATTGTGTTCCCTAAAACAAGTAAAGAACAGAGCTACAGAGCCAAGGGCACTTCCAGTCTAGGGAATATACCTTGGGAAAACTGAAAATCAATAAGACAGAGCCACCCCAAAATTTAGGGCTGCACTGCTTACAAGGACCTCAACTTGGATACACCTTAAGTATCCCAGGAAATATAAAAATGGTTCAAAAAATTGTGGTACTTACGTACGATGGAATATCCCTCAGCCATGAAATCAATGTCATAAGACCAGTAGCAGCAAAATGGGTGGATTCAGGTACGATGATTCTAAGTGAAATAAGTCACAGAGAAAAAGAAACATCATAAGATATCACTTATGAAGATCCTATAAACATGGCTACACTTGAACTGAGTTAGGAAAGAGAACAGTGTCTCACATTTAGAAAACACTCTTATGCCTGCTTAAGGGGGAAGGAGAGGTGGGGTGATGCATAAAACCGGAGTTTGATATAAGCACAGGTACCGTTCCAAAAACCAACTATGGAATAGAGAAGACCTACACCTTCCTCAGTGAAAGGGACTCAAAACCCCATATTTCCCGCAGAGCAATATATCAGACTAGTAAGAATCTTAAAACCTATGTATTGATATATCTCCATAAGGGAATCAAGTGTGTCTAGACTGGCATAAACATGGCAGCGAGAATCAGCTCAAACCCACTCTAAAAAGGAATTTCAAAAACAAAACAAAAGAACTGGGAAATTCTTTACAATTCCTTCAGGGTCTCTGATGAAACCTGGAATGACCCTATCTACAACGACAGCTGGATGTGGCATAAGGCTGGACACTTGGGACTGAGACGATTGGTGAGATTGGGTGAACAAATGCAGACCCTTTAAAGCAATAATGCATGGCACCTATTCCATGGGTCCCAACTCTCCAGGTTGAAGGGAATATTACTACAGTTATAACAAGTGCGGGAAACCTAGAGAACGGACACACTGTGAATACGAAAGGTTTCTAAAACTCAACGAATAGTCCCTCTCCTGGTGCTCCGGTTTGACTTTCCATCTGCTTTACTATCAATCTCCCAAATTGGAGAGACAGCCCCTTTAACCTCCTGGTTTGCACAGGTTTCCAATTTGGCAGAGGATGAAAGGGAAGAGGGAGAACCAATGAGAGAGTAGCTGTTAGGCATTTGAACGGGCACATATCACTCTAACTTCCCGGCAGGAAGAAGAATTAACCAAAGTCTCAGACCACCACCGGGAACCAGCATAGGTCCTGAACCAAAATTCTGGACTTGCGGTCAGCTCACAAAAAACGAGTTGAAAAATGGAGCTCAGTGTCACAGCAATTCACAAACTGGCCGAGTAATAAAGGACAACTATCGTCCAAAAATCTGTTGAGGGAAGGCAGCGAGGCGGACTTGAAAGCGAGGCAGAATAGCAGGAAACAGATTTCAAGAGGTACGTTGGAATCGCCTTTAAAGCACAGGAAGAGGGGCACAACTTCGACAATGATGCACTTGGCCAAAAAGGGCGTATGCGTTTTCTCCAGAATATATTCAGGAGAAAACACATACGCCCTTTTTGGCCAAGCAAGCAAGCGGGCAATGCAAATCTGCACTACAAAGAAGTATCACTTCCAACCGGTCAAAAGGGACATCCACAAAATGTGTAAAAACCAGAAAGGCAAGACAGGCCCTGGAGAACAGGGAGCCTTGTTATGCTGATGGGCGGGATGTAAATTGACAACTGCCTCTCTGGAGGAGTGCATTGTGTTCCCAAAAACAAGTAAAGAACAGAGCTACAGAGCCAAGGGCACTTCCAGTCTAGGGAATATACCTTGGGAAAACTGAAAATCAATAAGACAGAGCCACCCCAAAATTTAGGGCTGCACTGCTTACAAGGACCTCAAATTGGATACACCTTAAGTATCCCAGGAAATATAAAAATGGTTCAAAAAATTGTGGTACTTACGTACGATGGAATATCCCTCAGCCATGAAATCAATGTCATAAGACCAGTAGCAGCAAAATGGGTGGATTCAGGTACGATGATTCTAAGTGAAATAAGTCACACAGAAAAAGAAACTTATCATAAGATATCACTTATGAAGATCCTATAAACATGGCTACACTTGAACTGAGTTAGGAAAGAGAACAGTGTCTCACATTTAGAAAACACTCTTATGCCTGCTTAAGGGGGAAGGAGAGGTGGGGTGATGCATAAAACCAGAGTTTGATATAAGCACAGGTACCGTTCCAAAAACCAACTATGGAATAGACAAGACCTACACCTTCCTCAGTGAAAGGGACTCAAAACCCCATATTTCCCGCAGAGGAATATATCAGACTAGTAAGAATCTTAAAACCTATGTATTGATATATCTCCATAAGGGAATCAAGTGTGTCTAGACTGGCATAAACATGGCAGCGAGAATCAGCTCAAACCCACTCTAAAAAGGAATTTCAAAAACAAAACAAAAAAACTGGGAAATTCTTTACAATTCCTTCAGGGTCTCTGATGAAACCTGGAATGACCCTATCTACAACGACAGCTGGATGTGGCATAAGGCTGGACACTTGGGACTGAGACGATTGGTGAGATTGGGTGAACAAATGCAGACCCTTTAAAGCAATAATGCATGGCACCTGTTCCATGGGTCCCAACTCTCCAGGTTGAAGGGAATATTACTACAGTTATAACATGTACGGGAAACCTAGAGAACGGACACACTGTGAATACGAAAGGTTTCTAAAACTCAACGAATAGTCCCTCTCCTGGTGCTCCGGTTTGACTTTCCATCTGCTTTACTATCAATCTCCCAACTTGGAGAGACAGCCCCTTTAACCTCCTGGTTCGCACAGGTTTCCAATTTGGCAGAGGATGAAAGGGAAGAGGGAGAACCAATGAGAGAGTAGCTGTTAGGCATTTGAACGGGCACATATCACTCTAACTTCCCAGCAGGAAGAAGAATTAACCAAAGTCTCAGCCCACCACCGGGAACCAGCATAGGTCCTGAACCAAAATTCTGGACTTGCGGTCAGCTCACAAAAAACGAGTTGAAAAATGGAGCTCAGTGTCACAGCAATTCACAAACTGGCCGAGTAATAAAGGACAACTATCGTCCAAAAATCTGTTGAGGGAAGGCAGCGAGGCACACTTGAAAGCGAGGCAGAATAGCAGGAAACAGATTTCAAGAGGTACGTTGGAATCGCCTTTAAAGCACAGGAAGAGGGGCACAACTTCGACAATGATGCACTTGGCCAAAAAGGGCGTATGCGTTTTCTCCTGAATATATTCAGGAGAAAACGCATACGCCCTTTTTGGCCAAGCAAGCAAGCGGGCAATGCAAATCTGCACTACAAAGAAGTATCACTTCCCACCGGTCAAAAGGGACATCCACAAAATGTGTAAAAACCAGAAAGGCAAGACAGGCCCTGGAGAGCAGGGAGCCTTGTTATGCTGATGGGCGGGATGTAAATTGCCAACTGCCTCTCTGGAGGAGTGCATTGTGTTCCCTAAAACATGTAAACAACAGAGCTACAGAGCCAAGGGCACTTCCAGTCTAGGGAATATACCTTGGGAAAACTGAAAATCAATAAGACAGAGCCACCCCAAAATTTAGGGCTGCACTGCTTACAAGGACCTCAACTTGGATACACCTTAAGTATCCCAGGAAATATAAAAATGGTTCAAAAAATTGTGGTACTTACGTACGATGGAATATCCCTCAGCCATGAAATCAATGTCATAAGACCAGTAGCAGGAAAATGGGTGGATTCAGGTACGATGATTCTAAGTGAAATAAGTCACACAGAAAAAGAAACTTATCATAAGATATCACTTATGAAGATCCTATAAACATGGCTACACTTGAACTGAGTTAGGAAAGAGAACAGTGTCTCACATTTAGAAAACACTCTTATGCCTGCTTAAGGGGGAAGGAGAGGTGGGGTGATGCATAAAACCAGAGTTTGATATAAGCACAGGTACCGTTCCAAAAACCAACTATGGAATAGAGAAGACCTACACCTTCCTCAGTGAAAGGGACTCAAAACCCCATATTTCCCGCAGAGGAATATATCAGACTAGTAAGAATCTTAAAACCTATGTATTGATATATCTCCATAAGGGAATCAAGTGTGTCTAGACTGGCATAAACATGGCAGCGAGATTCAGCTCAAACCCACTCTAAAAAGGAATTTCAAAAACAAAACAAAAAAACTGGGAAATTCTTTACAATTCCTTCAGGGTCTCTGATGAAACCTGGCATGACCCTATCTACAATGACAGCTGGATGTGGCATAAGGCTGGACACTTGGGACTGAGACGATTGGTGAGATTGGGTGAACAAATGCAGACCCTTTAAAGCAATAATGCATGGCACCTATTCCATGGGTCCCAACTCTCCAGGTTGAAGGGAATATTACTACAGTTATAACATGTACGGGAAACCTAGAGAACGGACACACTGTGAATACGAAAGGTTTCTAAAACTCAACGAATAGTCCCTCTCCTGGTGCTCCGGTTTGACTTTCCATCTGCTTTACTATCAATCTCCCAACTTGGAGAGACAGCCCCTTTAACCTCCTGGTTCGCACAGGTTTCCAATTTGGCAGAGGATGAAAGGGAAGAGGGAGAACCAATGAGAGAGTAGCTGTTAGGCATTTGAACGGGCACATATCACTCTAACTTCCCGGCAGGAAGAAGAATTAACCAAAGTCTCAGCCCACCACCGGGAACCAGCATAGGGCCTGAACCAAAATTCTGGACTTGCGGTCAGCTCACAAAAAACGAGTTGAAAAATGGAGCTCAGTGTCACAGCAATTCACAAACTGGCCGAGTAATAAAGGACAACTATCGTCCAAAAATCTGTTGAGGGAAGGCAGCGAGGCGGACTTGAAAGCGAGGCAGAATATCAGGAAACAGATTTCAAGAGGTACGTTGGAATCGCCTTTAAAGCACAGGAAGAGGGGCACAACTTCGACAATGATGCACTTGGCCAAAAAGGGCGCATGCGTTTTCTCCTGAATATATTCAGGAGAAAACGCATACGCACTTTTTGGCCAAGCAAGCAAGCGGGCAAGGCAAATCTGCACTACAAAGAAGTATCACTTCCCACCGGTCAAAAGGGACATCCACAAAATGTGTAAAAACCAGAAAGGCAAGACAGGCCCTGGAGAACAGGGAGCCTTGTTATGCTGATGGGCGGGATGTAAATTGACAACTGCCTCTCTGGAGGAGTGCACTGTGTTCCATAAAACATGTAAACAACAGAGCTACAGAGCCAAGGGCACTTCCAGTCTAGGGAATATACCTTGGGAAAACTGAAAATCAATAAGACAGAGCCACCCCAAAATTTAGGGCTGCACTGCTTACAAGGACCTCAACTTGGATACACCTTAAGTATCCCAGGAAATATAAAAATGGTTCAAAAAATTGTGGTACTTACGTACGATGGAATATCCCTCAGCCATGAAATCAATGTCATAAGACCAGTAGCAGCAAAATGGGTGGATTCAGGTACGATGATTCTAAGTGAAATAAGTCACACAGAAAAAGAAACTTATCATAAGATATCACTTATGAAGATCCTATAAACATGGCTACACTTGAACTGAGTTAGGAAAGAGAACAGTGTCTCACATTTAGAAAACACTCTTATGCCTGCTTAAGGGGGAAGGAGAGGTGGGGTGATGCATAAAACCAGAGTTTGATATAAGCACAGGTACCGTTCCAAAAAACAACTATGGAATAGAGAAGACCTACACCTTCCTCAGTGAAAGGGACTCAAAACCCCATATTTCCCGCAGAGGAATATATCAGACTAGTAAGAATCTTAAAACCTATGTATTGATATATCTCCATAAGGGAATCAAGTGTGTCTAGACTGGCATAAACATGGCAGCGAGAATCAGCTCAAACCCACTCTAAAAAGGAATTTCAAAAACAAAACAAAAAAACTGGGAAATTCTTTACAATTCCTTCAGGGTCTCTGATGAAACCTGGAATGACCCTATCTACAACGACAGCTGGATGTGGCATAAGGCTGGACACCTGGGAGTGAGACGATTGGTGAGATTGTGTGAACAAATGCATACCCTTTAAAACAATAATGCATGGCACCTATTCCATGGGTCCCAACTCTCCAGGTTGAAGGGAATATTACTACAGTTATAACATGTACGGGAAACCTAGAGAACGGACACACTGTGAATACGAAAGGTTTCTAAAACTCAACGAATAGTCCCTCTCCTGGTGCTCCGGTTTGACTTTCCATCTGCTTTACTATCAATCTCCCAACTTGGAGAGACAGCCCCTTTAACCTCCTGGTTCGCACAGGTTTCCAATTTGGCAGAGGATGAAAGGGAAGAGGGAGAACCAATGAGAGAGTAGCTGTTAGGCATTTGGACGGGCACATATCACTCTAAATTCCAGGCAGGAAGAAGAATTAACCAAACTCTCAGCCACCCACCGGGAACCAGTATAGGTCCAGAACCAAAATTTTGGACTTGCGGTCAGCTCACCAAAAACGAGTTGAAAAATGGAACTCAGGGGCACAGCAATTCACAAACTGGCCGAGTAATAAACGACAACTATCGTCCAAAAATCTGTTGAGGGAAGGCAACCAGACGGACTTGAAAGCAAGGCAGAATAGCAGGAAACAGATTTCAAGAGGTACGTTGGAATCGCCTTTAAAGCACAGGAAGAGGGGCACAACTTCGACAATGATGCACTTGGCCAAAAAGGGCGTATGCGTTTTCTCCTGAATATATTCAGGAGAAAATGCATACGCCCTTTTTGGCCAAGCAAGCAAGCGGGCAATGCAAATCTTCTATACAAAGAAGTATCACTTCCCACCGGTCAAAAGGGACATCCACAAAATATGTAAAAACCAGAAAGGCAAGACAGATCCTGGAGAACAGGGAGCCTTGTTATGCTGATGGGCGGGATGTAAATTGCCAACTGCCTCTCCGGAGTAGTGCATTGTGTTCCCTAAAACAAGTAAACAACAGAGCTACAGAGCCAAGGGCACTTCCAGTCTAGGGAATATACCTTGGGAAAACTGAAAATCAATAAGACAGAGCCCCCCCAAAATTTAGGGCTGCACTGCTTACAAGGACCTCAACTTGGGTACACCTTAAATATACCAGGAAATATAAAAATGGTTCAAAAAATTGTGGTAATTACGTACGATGGAATATCCCTCAACCATGAAATCAATGTCATGAGACCAGTCGCAGCAAAATGGGTGGATTCAGGTACGATGATTCTAAGTGAAATAAGTCACACAGAAAAAGAAACTTATCATAAGATATCACTTATGAAGATCCTGTAAACATGGCTACACTTGAACGGAGTTAGGAAAGAGAACAGGGTCTCACATTTAGAAAACACTCTTATGCCTGCTTAAGGGGGAAGGAGAGGTGGGGTGATGCATAAAACCAGAGTTTGATATAAGCACAGGAACCGTTCCAGAAACCAACTATGGAATAGACAAGACCTACACCTTCCTCAGTGAAAGGGACTCAAAACCCCATACTTCCGGCAGAGGAATATATCTGAATAGTAAGAATCTTAAAACTTATGTATTGATATATCTCCGTAAGGGAATCAAGTGTGTCTAGACTGGCATAAACATGGCAGCGAGAATCAGCTCAAACCCACTATAAAAAGGAATTTCAAAAACAAAACAAAAAAACTGGGAAATTCTTTACAATTCCTTCAGTGTCTCTGATGAAACCTGGAATGACCCTATCTACAACGACAGCTGGATGTAGCATAAGGAAGGACACTTGGGACTGAGACGATTGGTGAGATTGGATGAGCAAATGCAGACCCTTTAAAGCACAAATGCCTGGCACCCATTCCATGGGTCCCGACTCTCCAAGTTGAAGGGAATATTACTACAGCTATAACATGTACGGGAAACCTAGAGAACGGACACACTGTGAATACGAAAGGTTTCTAAAACTCAAGGAATAGTCCCTCTCCTGGTACTCCGGTTCGACTTTCCATCTGCTTTACTATCAACCTCCCAACTTGGAGAGACAGCCCTTTTAACCTCCTGGTTCACACAGGTTGCCAATTTGGCAGAGGATGAAAGGGAAGAGGGAGATCCAATGAGAGAGTAGCTGTTAGGCATTTGGACGGGCACATATCACTCTAACTTCCCGGCAGGAAGAAGAATTAACCAAAGTCTCAGCCACCCACCGGGAACCAGTATAGGTCCTGAACCAAAATTTTGGACTTGCGGTCAGCTCACAAAAAACGAGTTGAAAAATGGAGCTCAGGGGCACAGCAATTCACAAACTGGCCGAGTAATAAAGGACAACTATCGTCCAAAAATCTGTTGAGATAAGGCAAAGAGGCGGACTTGAAAGCGAGGCAGAACAGCAGGAAACAGATTTCAAGAGGTACGTTGGAATCACCTTTAAAGCACAGGAAGAGGGGCACTACTTCGACAATGATGCACTTGGCCAAAAAGGGCGTATGTGGTTTCTCCTGAATATATTCAGGAGAAAACACATACGCCCTTTTTGGCCAAGCAAGCAAGCGGGCAATGCAAATCTGCACTACAAAGAAGTATCACTTCCCACCGGTCAAAAGGGACATCCACAAAATGTGTAAAAACCAGAAAGGCAAGACAGGCCCTGGAGAACAGGGAGCCTTGTTATGCTGATGGGCCCGATGTAAATTGCCAACTGCCTCTCTGGAGGAGTACATTGTGTTCCCTAAAACAAGTAAACAACAGAGCTACAGAGTCAAGGACACTTCCAGTCTAGAGATTATACCTTGGGAAAACTGAAAATCAATAAGACAGAGCCCCCCCCGAAATTTAGGGCTGCACTGCTTACAAGGACCTCAACTTGGGTACACCTTAATTATCCCAGGAAATATAAAAATGGTTCAAAAAATTGTGGTACTTACGTACGATGGAATATCCCTCAGCCATGAAATCAATGTCATAAGACCAGTAGCAGCAAAATGGGTTGATTCAGGTACGATGATTCTAAGTGAAATAAGTCACACAGAAAAAGAAACTTATCATAAGATATCACTTATTAAGATCCTGTAAACATGGCTACACTTGAACTGAGTTAGGAAAGAGAACAGTGTCTCACATTTAGAAAACACTCTTATGCCTGCTTAAGGGCGAAGGAGAGGTGGGGTGATGCATAAAACCAGAGTTTGATATAAGCACAGGAACCGTTCCAAAAACCAACTATGGAATAGACAAGACCTACACCTCCCTCAGTGAAAGGTACTCAAAACCCCATATTTCCCGCAGATGAATATATCTGCCCAGTAAGAATCTTAAAACCTATGTATTGATATGTCTCCGTAAGGGAATCAAGTGTGTCTAGACTGGCATAAACATGGCAGCGAGAATTAGCTCAAACCCACTATAAAAAGGAATTTCAAAAACAAAACAAAAAAACTGGGAAATTCTTTACAATTCCTTCAGGGTCACTGATGAAACCTGGAATGACCCTATGTACAACGACAGCTGGATGAGGCATAAGGCTGGACACTTGGGACTGAGAGGATTGGTGAGATTGGGTGAGCAAATGCAGACCCTTTAAAGCACAAATGCCTGGCACGCTTTCCATGGGTCCCAGCTCTCCAGGTTAAAGGGAATATTACTACAGCTATAACATGTACGGGAAACCTAGAGAACGGACACACTTTGAATACGAAAGGTTTCTAAAACTCAACGAATAGTCCCTCTCCTGGTGCTCCGGTTTGACTTTCCATCTGCTTTACTATCAACCTCCCAACTTGGAGAGACAGCCCCTTTAACCTCCTGGTTCGCACAGGTTGCCAATTTGGCAGATGATGAAAGGGAAGAGGGAGAACCAATGAGAGAGTAGCTGTTAGGCATTTGTACGGGCACATATCACTCTAATTTCCCGGCCGGAAGAAGAATTAACCAAAGTCTCAGCCACCCCCCGGGAACCAGTATAGGTCCTGAACCAAAATTTTGAACTTGTGGTCAGCTCACAGAAAACGAGTTGAAAAATGGAGCTCAGGGGCACAGCAATTCACAAACTGGCCCAGTAATAAAGGACAACTATCGTCCAAAAATCTGTTGAGGGAAGGCAACGAGGCGCACCTGAAAGCGAGGCAGAATTGCAGGAAAAAGATTTCAAGACGTACGTTGGAATCACCTTTAAAGCACAGGAAGAGGGGCACAACTTCGACAATGATGCTCTTGCCGAAAAAGGGAGTATGCGTTTTCTCCTGAATATATTCAGTAGAAAACGCATACGCCCTTTTTGGCCAAGCAAGCAAGCGGGCAATGCAAATCTGCACTACAAAGAAGTATCACTTCCCACCGGTCAAAAGGGACATCCAAAAAATGTGTAAAAACCAGAAAGGCAAGACAGGCCCTGGAGAACAGGGAGCCTTGTTATGCTGATGGGCGGGATGTAAATTGCCAACTGCCTCTCTGGAGGAGTGCATTGTGTTCCCTAAAACAAGTAAACAACAGAGCTACAGAGCCAAGGGCACTTCCAGTCTAGGGAATATACCTTGGGAAAACTGAAAATCAATAAGACAGAGCCACCACAAAATTTAGGGCAGCACTGCTTACAAGGACCTCAACTTGGGTACACCTTAAATATCCCAGGAAATATAAAAATGGTTCAAAAATTTGTGGTACTTACGTACGATGGAATATCCCTCAGCCATGAAATCAATGTCATAAGACCAGTAGCAGCAAAATGGTTGGATTCAGGTACGATGATTCTAAGTGAAATAAGTCAACAGAAAAACAAACTTATCATAAGATATCACTTATGAAGATCCTGTAAACATGGCTACACTTGAACTGAGTTAGGAAAGAGAACAGTGTCCCACATTTAGAAAACGCTCTTATGCCTGCTTAAGGGGGAAGGAGAGGTGGGGTGATGCATAAAACCAGAGTTTGATATAAGCACAGGTACCGTTCCAAAAACCAACTATGGAATAGACAAGACCTACACCTTCCTCAGTGAAAGGGACTCAAAACCCCATATTTCCCACAGAGGAATATATCTGACTAGTAACAATCTTAAAACCTATGTATTGATATGTCTCCATAAGGGAATCAAGTGTGTCTAGACTGGCAAAAACATGGCAGCGAGAATCAGCTCAAACCCACTATAAAAAGGAATTTCAAAAACAAAACAAAAAAACTGTGAAATTCTTTACAATTCCTTCAGGGTCTCTGATGAAACCTGGAATGAACCAATCTACAAAGAATGCTGGATGTGCAATAAGGCTGGACACTTGGGACTGAGAGGATTGGTGAGATTGGGTGAGCAAATGCTGACCCTTTAAAGCACAAATGCCTGGCACCCATTCCATGGGTCCCAACTCTCCAGGATGAAGGGAATATCACTCCAGATGTAACATGTACAATAAACCTAGAGAACGGACACACGGTGAATTCGAAAGGTTTCTAAAACTCAACGAATAGTCCCTCTCCTGGTGCTCCGGTTTGACTTTCCATCTGCTTTACTATGAACCTCCCAACTTGGAGTGACAGCCCCTTTAAACTCCTGGTTCGCACAGGTTGCCAATTTGGCAGAGGATGAAAGGGAAGAGGGAGAACCAATGAGAGAGTAGCTCTTAGGCATTTGGACGGGCACACATCACTCTAAATTGCCGGCAGGAAGAAGAATTAACCAAAGCCTCAGCCACCCACCGGGAACCAGCATAAGTCCTGAACCAAAATTTTGGACTTGCGGTCAGCTCACCAAAAACGAGTTGAAAAATGGAGCTCAGGGGCACAGCAATTCACAAACTTGCCGAGTAATAAAGGACAACTATCGTCCAAAAATCTGTTGAGGGAAGGCAACGAGGTGGACTTGAAAGCGAGGCAGAATAGCAGGAAACAGATTTCAAGAGGTACGTTGGAATCGCCTTTAAAGCACAGGAAGAGGGTCACAAATTCGACAATGATTCACTTGGCCAAAAAGGGCGTATGCGTTTTCTCCTGAATATATTCAGGAGAAAACGCATACGCCCTTTTTGGCCAAGCAAGCAAGCCGGCAATGCAAATCTGCACTACAAAGAAGTATCACTTCCCACCGGTCAAAAGGGACATCCACAAAATGTGTAAAAACCAGAAAGGTAAGACAGGCCCTGGAGAACAGGGAGCCTAGTTATGCTGATGGGCGGGATGGAAATTGCCAACTGCCTCTCTGGAGGAGTACATTGTGTTCCGTAAAACAGGTAAGGAGCAGAGCTACAGAGCCAAGGGCACTTTCAGTCTAGGGAATATACCTGGGGAAAACTGAAAATCATTAAGACAGAGCCACCCCAAAATTTAGGGCTGCCCTGCTTACAAGGACCTCAACTTGGGTACACCTTAAATATCCCAGGAAATATAAAAATGGTTCAAAAAATTTTGGTACTTATGTACGATGGAATATCCCTCAGCCATGAAATCAATGTCATAAGACCAGTAGCAGCAAAATGGGTGGATTCATGTACGATGATTCTAAGTGAAATAAGTCACACAGAAAAAGAAACTTATCATAAGATATCACTTATGAAGATCCTGTAAACATGGCTACACTTGAACTGAGTTAGGAAAGAGAACAGTGTCTCACATTTAGAAAACACTCTTATGCCTGCTTAAGGGGGAAGGAGAGGTGGGGTGATGCATAAAACCAGAGTTTGATATAAGCACAGGTACCGTTCCAAAAACCAACTATTGAATAGACAAGACCTACACCTTCCTCAGTGAAAGGGACTCAAAACACCATATTTCCCGCAGAGGAATATATCTGACTAGTAAGAATCTTAAAACCTATGTATTGATATGTCTCCGTAAGGGAATCAAGTGTGTCTAGACTGGCATAAACATGGCAGTGAGAACAGCTCAAACCCACTATAAAAAGAATTTCAAAAACAAAACAAAAAAACTGGGAAATTCTTCACAATTCCTTCAGGGTCTCTGATGAAACCTGGAATGACCCTATCTACAACGACAGCTGGATGTGGCATAAGGAGGGACACTTGGGACTGAGAGGATTGGTGAGATTGGGTGAGCAAATGAAGACCCTTTAAAGCAATAATGCATGGCACCCATTCCATGGGTCCCAACTCTCCAGGTTGAAGGGAATATTACTACAGTTATAACATGTACGGGAAACCTAGAGAACGGACACACTGTGAATACGAAAGGTTTCTAAAACTCAACGAATAGTCCCTCTCCTGGTGCTCCGGTTTGACTTTCCATCTGCTTTACTATCAACCTCCCAACTTGGAGTGACAGCCCCTTTAAACTCCTGGTTCGCACAGGTTTCCAATTTGGCAGAGGATGAAAGGGAAGAGGGAGAATCAATGAGACAGTAGCTCTTAGGCATTTGGACGGGCACACATCACTCTAAATTCCCGGCAGGAAGAAGAATTAACCAAAGCCTCAGCTACCCACCGGGAACCAGCATAGGTGCTGAACCAAAATGTTGGACTTGCGGTCAGCTCACCAAAAACTAGTTGAAAAATGGAGCTCAGGGGCACAGCAATTCACAAACTTGCCGAGTAATAAAGGACAACTATCGTCCAAAAATCTGTTGAGGGAAGGCAACGAGGCGGACTTGAAAGCGAGGCATAATAGCAGGAAACAGATTTCAAGAGGTACGTTGGAATCACCTTTAAAGCACAGGAAGAGGGGCACAACTTCGACAATGATGCACTTGGCCAAAAAGGGCGTATGCGTTTTCTCCTGAATATATTCAGGAGAAAACGCATACGCCCTTTTTGGCCAAGCAAGCAAGCGGGCAATGCAAATCTGCACTACAAAGAAGTATCACTTCCCACCGGTCAAAAGGGACATCCACAAAATGTGTAAAAACCAGAAAGGTAAGACAGGCCCTGGAAACAGGGAGCCTAGTTATGCTGATAGGCGGGATGGAAATTGCCAACTGCCTCTCTGGAGGAGTACATTGTGTTCCGTAAAACAGGTAAGGAACAGAGCTACAAAGCCAAGGGCACTTTCAGTCTAGGGTATATACCTGGGGAAAACTGAAAATCATTAAGACAGAGCCACCCCAAAATTTAGGGCTGCCCTGCTTACAAGGACCTCAACTTGGGTACACCTTAAATATCCCAGGAAATATAAAAATGGTTCAAAAAATTTTGGTACTTATGTACGATGGAATATCCCTCAGCCATGAAATCAATGTCATAAGACCAGTAGCAGCAAAATGGGTGGATTCAGGTACGATGATTCTAAGTGAAATAAGTCACACAGAAAAATAAACTTATCATAAGATATCACTTATGAAGATCCTGTAAACATGGCTACACTTGAACTGAGTTAGGAAAGAGAACAGTGTCTCACATTTAGAAAACACTCTTATGCCTGCTTAAGGGGGAAGGAGAGGTGGGGTGATGCATAAAACCAGAGTTTGCTATAAGCACAAGTACCGTTCCAAAAACCAACTATGGAATAGACAAGACCTACACCTTCCTCAGTGAAAGGGACTCAAAACACCATATTTCCTGCAGAGGAATATATCTGACTAGTAAGAATCTTAAAACCTATGTATTGATATGTCTCCGTAAGGGAATCAAGTGTGTCTAGACTGGCATAAACATGGCAGCGAGAATCAGCTCAAACCCACTCTAAAAAGGAATTTCAAAAACAAAACAAAAAAACTGGGAAATTCTTTACAATTCCTTCAGGGTCTCTGATGAAACCTGGAATGACCCTATCTACAACGACAGCTGGATGTGGCATAAGGAGGGACACTGGGGACTGAGAGGATTGGTGAGATTGGGTGAGCAAATGCAGACCCTTCAAAGCAATAAAGCATGGCACCCATTCCAGGGTTCCCAACTCTCCACGTTGAAGGGAATATTACTACAGTTATAACATGTACGGGAAACCTAGAGAACGGACACACTGTGAATACGAAAGGTTTCTAAAACTCAACGAATAGTCCCTCTCCTGGTGCTCCGGTTTGACTTTCCATCTTCCTTACTATGAATATCCCAACTTGGAGTGACAGCCCCTTTAACCTCCTGGTTCACACAGGTTTCCAAATTGGCAGAGGATGAAAGGGAAGAGGGAGAACCAATGAGAGAGTAGCTGTTAGGCATTTGGACGGGCACATATCACTCTAACTTCCCGGCAGGAAGAAGAATTAACCAAAGTCTCTGCCCCCCACCGGGAACCAGCATAGGTCCTGAACCAAAATTCTGGACTTGCGCTCAGCTCACAAAAACGAGTTGAAAAATTGAGCTCAGTGGCACAGCAATTCACAAACTGGCCAAGTAATAAAGGACAATTATCGTCCAAAAATCTGTTGAGGGAAGGCAACGAGGCGGACTAGAAAGCGAGGCAGAATAGCAGGAAACAGATTTCAAGAGGTACGTTGGAATCGCCTTTAAAGCACAGGAAGAGGGGCACAACTTCGACAATGATGCACTTGGCCAAAAAGGGCGTATGTGTTTTCTCCTGAATATATTCAGGAGAAAACGCATACGCCCATTTTGGCCAAGCAAGCAAGCGGGCAATGCAAATCTGCACTACAAAGAAGTATCACTTCCCACCAGTCAAAAGGGACATCCACAAAATGTGTAAAAACCAGAAAGGCAAGAAAGGGCCTGGAGAACAAGGAGCCTTGTTATGCTGATGGGCGGGAGGTAAATTGCCAACTGCCTCTCTGGAGGAGTACATTGTGTTCCCTAAAACAAGTAATGAACAGAGCTACAGAGCCAAGAGCACTTCCAGTCTAGGGAATATACCTTGGGAAAACTGAAAATCAATAAGACAGAGCCACCCCAAAATTTAGGGATGAACTGCTTACAAGGACCTCAACTTGGGTACACCTTAAATATCCCAGGAAATATAAAAATGGTTCAAAAAATTGTGGTACTTACGTACGATGGAATATCCCTCAGCCATGAAATCAATGTCATAAGACCAGTAGCAGCAAAATGGGTGGATTCAGGTACGATGATTCTAAGTGAAATAAGTCACACAGAAAAACAAACTTATCATAAGATATAACTTATGAAGTTCCTGTAAACATGGCTACACTTGAACTGAGTTAGGAAAGAGAACAGTGTCTCACATTTAGAAAAGACTCTTATGCCTGCTTAAGGGGGAAGGAGAGGTGGGGTGATGCATAAAACCAGAGTTTGATATAAGCACAGGTACCGTTCCAAAAACCAACTATGGAATAGACAAGACCTACACCTTCCTCAATGAAAGGGACTCAAAACCCCATATTTCCCACAGAGGAATATATCTGACTAGTAAGAATCTTAAAACATATGAATTGATATGTCTCCGTAAGGGAATCAAGTGTGTCTAGACTTACATAAACATGGCAGGGAGAATCAGCTCAAACCCACTATAAAAAGGAATTTCAAAAACAAAACAAAAAAACTGGGAAATTCTTTACAATTACTTCAGGGTCTCCGATGAAACCTGGAATGACCTTATCTACAACGACAGCTGGATGTGGCATAAGGAGGGACACTTGGGACTGAGACGATTGGTGAGCTTGGGTGAGCAAATGCAGAACCTTTAAAGCACAAATGCCTGGCAACCATTGCATGGGTCCCAACTCTCCAGGTTGAAGGGAATATTACTACAGCTATAACATGTGCGGGAAACCTAGAGAACGGACACACTGTGAATACGAAAGGTTTCTAAACTCAACGAATAGTCCCTCGCCTGGTCCTCTGGTTTGAATTTCCATCTGCTTTACTATCAACCTCCCAACTTAAAGAGACAGCCCCTTTAACCTCCTGGTTCACACAGGTTGCCAATTTGGCAGAGGATGAAAAGGAAGAGGGAGAACGAATGAGAGAGTAGCTGTTAGGCATTTGGTCGGGCACATATCACTCTAACTTCCCGGCAGGAAGAAGAATTAACCAAAGTCTCAGCCCCCCACCGGGAACCAGCAGAGGTCCTGAACCAAAATTCTGGACTTTCGGTCAGCTCACAAAAAACGAGTTGAAAAATGGAGCTCAGGGGCACAGCAATTCACAAACTGGCCGAGTAATAAAGGACAACTATCGTCCAAAAATCTGTTGAGGGAAGGCAACGAGGCGGACTTGAAAGCGAGGCAGAATAGCAGGAAACAGATTTCAAGAGGTACGTTGGAATCGCCTTTAAAGCACAGGAAGAGGGGCACAACTTCGACAATGATGCACTTGGCCAAAAAGGGCGTATGCGTTTTCTCCTGAATATATTCAGGAGAAAACGCATACGCCCTTTTTGGCCAAGCAAGCAAGCGGGCAATGCAAATCTGCACTACAAAGAAGTATCACTTCCCACCGGTCAAAAGGGACATCCACAAAATGTGTAAAAACCAGAAAGGCAAGACAGGCCCTGGAGATCAGGGAGCCTTTTTATGCTGATGGGCGGGATGTAAATTGCCAACTGCCTCTCTGGAAGAGTATATTGTGTTCCCTAAAAAAAGTTATGAACAGAGCTAAAGAGCCAAGGCCACTTCCTGTCTAGGGAATATACCTTGGGAATTCTGAAAATCAATAAGACAGAGCCACCCCAAAATTTAGGGCTGCACAGCTTACAAGGACCTCAACTTGGTTACACCTTAAATATCCCAGGAAATATAAAAATGGTTCAAAAATTGTGGTACTTACGTACGATGGAATATCCCTCAGCCATGAAATCAATGTCATAAACCAGTAGCAGCAAAATGGGTGGATTCAGGTACGATGATTCTAAGTGAAATAAGTCACAGAGAAAAAGAAACTTATCATAAGATATCACTTATGAAGATCCTGTAAACATGGCTACACTTGAACTGAGTTAGGAAAGAGAACAGTGTCTCACATTTAGAAAACACTCTTATGCCTGCTTAAGGGGGAAGGAGAGGTGGGGTGATGCATAAAACCAGAGTTTGATATAAGCACAGGTACCGTTCCAAAAACCAACTATGGAATAGACAAGACCTACACCTTCCTCAGTGAAAGGGACTCAAAACCCCATATTTCCCGCAGAGGAATATATCTGACTAGTAAGAATCTTAAAACCTATGTATTGATATGTCTCCGTAAGGGAATCAAGTGTGTCTAGACTGGCATAAACATGGCAGCGAGAATCAGCTCAAACCCACTATAAAAAGGAATTTCAAAAACAAAACAAAAAACATGGGAAATTCATTACAATTCCTTCAGGGTCTCTGATGAAACCTGGAATGACCCTATCTACAACGACAGCTGGATGTGGCATAAGGAGGGACACTTGGGACTGAGAGGATTGGTGAGATTGGGTGAGCAAATGCAGAGTCTTTAAAGCAATAATGCCTGGCACCCATTCCATGGGTCCCAACTCTCCAGGTTGAAGGGAATATTACTACAGTTATAACATGTACGGGAAACCTAGAGAACAGACACACTGTGAATACGAAAGGTTTCTAAAACTCAACGAATAGTCCCTCTCCTGGTGCTCCGGTTTGACTTTCCATCTGCTTTACTATCAATCTCCCAACTTGGAGAGACAGCCCCTTTAACCTCCTGGTTCGCACAGGTTTCCAATTTGGCAGAGGATGAAAGGGAAGAGGGAGAACCAATGAGAGAGTAGCTGTTAGGCATTTGGACGGGCACATATCACTCTAACTTCCCGGCAGGAAGAAGAATTAACCAAAGTCTCAGCCCCCCACCGGGAACCAGGATAGGTCCTGAACCAAAATTTTGGACTTGTGGTCAGCTCAACAAAAACGAGTTGAAAAATGGAGCTAAGGGGCACAGCAATTCACAAACTGGCCGAGTAATAAAGGACAACTATCGTCCAAAAATCTGTTGAGGGAAGAAAACGAGGCAGACTTGAAAGCGAGGCAGAATAGCAGGAAACAGATTTCAAGAGGTACGTTGGAATCACCTTTAAAGCACAGGAAGAGGGGCACAACTACGAAAATGATGCACTTGGCCAAAAAGGGCGTATGCGTTTTCTCCTGAATATATTCAGGAGAAAACGCATACGCCCTTTTTGGCCAAGCAAGCAAGCGGGCAATGCAAATCTGCACTACAAAGAAGTATCACTTCCCACCGGTCAAAAGGGACATCCACAAAATGTGTAAAAACCAGAAAGGCAAGACAGGCCCTGGAGAACAGGGAGCCTTGTTATGCTGATGGGCGGGATGTAAATTGCCAACTGCCTCTCCGGAGGAGTGCACTGTGTTCCCTAAAACAAGTAAAGAACAGAGCGACAGAGCCAAGGGCACTTCCAGTCTAGGGAATATACCTTGGGAAAACTGAAAATCAATAAGACAGAGCCACCCCAAAATTTAGGGCTGCACTGCTTACAAGGACCTCAACTTGGGTACACCTTAAATATCCCAGGAAATACAAAAATGGTTCAAAAAATTGTGGTAATTACGTATGATGGAATATCCCTCAGCCATGAAATCAATGTCATAAGACCAGTAGCAGCAAAATGGGTGGATTCAGGTACGATGATTCTAAGTGAAATAAGTCACACAGAAAAAGAAACTTATCATAAGATATCACATATGAAGATCCTGTAAACATGGCTACACTTGAACTGAGTTAGGAAAGAGAACAGTGTCTCACATTTAGAAAACACTCTTATGCCTGCTTAAGGGGGAAGGAGAGGTGGGGTGATGCATAAAACCAGAGTTTGATATAAGCACAGGTACCGTTCCAAAAACCAACTATGGAATAGACAAGACCTACACCTTCCTCAGTGAAAGGGACTCAAAACCCCATATTTCCCGCAGAGGAATATATCTGACTAGTAAGAATCTTAAAACCTATGTATTGATATGTCTCCGTAATGGAATCCAGTGTGTCTAGACTGGCATAAACATGGCAGCGAGAATCAGCTCAAACCCAGTATAAAAAGGAATTTCAAAAACAAAACAAAAAAACTGGGAAATTCTTTACAATTCCTTCAGGGTCTCTGATGAAACCTGGAATGACCCTATCTACAATGACAGCTGGATGTGGCATAAGGCTGGACACTTGGGACTGAGAGGATTGGTGAGATTGGGTGAGCAAATGCAGACCATTTAAAGCAATAATGCCTGGCACCCATTCCATGGGTCCCAACTCTCCAGGTTGAAGGGAATATTACTGCAGTGATAACATGTACGGGAAAACTACAGAACGGACACACTGTGAATACGAAAGGTTTCTAAAACTCAACGAATAGTCCCTCTCCTGGTGCTCCGGTTTTACTTTCCATCTGCTTTACTATCAATCTCCCAACTTGGAGAGACAGCCCCTTTAACCTCCTGGTTCGCACAGGTTTCCAATTTGGCAGAGGATGAAAGGGAAAAGAGAGAACCAATGAGAGAGAAGCTGTTAGGCATTTGGACGGGCACATATCACTCTAACTTCCCGGCAGGAAGAAGAATTAACCAAAGTCTCAGCCCCCCACCGGGAACCAGCATAGGTCCTGAACCAAAATTTTGGACTTGCGGTCAGCTCACCAAAAACGAGTTGAAAAATGGAGCTCAGGGGCACAGCGATTCACAAACTGGCCAAGTAATAAAGGACAACTATCGTCCAAAAATCTGTTGAGGGAAGGCAACGAGGCAGACATTAAAGCGAGGCAGAATAGCAGGAACCAGATTTCAAGAGGTACGTTGGAATCGCCTTTAAAGCACAGGAAGAGGGGCACAACTACGACAATGATGCACTTGGCCAAAAAGGGCGTATGCGTTTCTCCTGAATATATTCAGGAGAAAACGCATACGCCGTTTTTGGCCAAGCAAGCAAGCGGGCAATGCAAATCTGCACTACAAAGAAGTATCACTTCCCACCGGTCAAAAGGGACATCCACAAAATGTGTAAAAACCAGAAAGGCAAGACAGGCCCTGGAGACAGGGAGCATTGTTATGCTGATGGGCGGGATGTAAATTGCCAACTGCCTCTCTGGAGGAGTGCATTGTGTTCCCTAAAACAAGTAAAGAACAGAGCTACAGAGCCAAGGGCACTTCCAGTCTAGGGAATATACCTTGGGAAAACTGAAAATCAATAAGACAGAGCCACCCCAAAATTTAGGGCTGCACTGCTTACAAGGACCTCAACTTCGGTACACCTTAAATATCCCAGGAAATATAAAAATGGTTCAAGAAACTGTGGTACTTACGTACGATGGAATATCCCTCAGCCATGAAATCAATGTCATAAGACCAGTAGCAGCAAAATGGGTGGATTCAGGTACAATGATTCTAAGTGAAATAAGTCACACAGAAAAAGAAACTTATCACAAGATATCACTTATGAAGATCCTGTAAACATGGCTACACTTGAACTGAGTTAGGAAAGAGAACAGTGTCTCACATTTAGAAAACACTCTTATGCCTGCTTAAGGGGGAAGGAGAGGTGGGGTGATGTATAAAACCAGAGTTTGATATAAGCACAGGTACCGTTCCAAAAACCAACTATGGAATAGACAAGACCTACACCTTCCTCAGTGAACGGGACTCAAAACCCCATATTCCCGCAGAGCAACATATCTGACTCGTAAGAATCTTAAAACATATGTATTGATATGTTTCCGTAAGGGAATCAAGTGTGTCTAGACTGACATAAACATGGCAGCGAGAATCCGCTCAAACCCACTATAAAAAGTAATTTCAAAAACAAAACAAAAAAACTGGGAAATTCTTTACAATTCCTTCAGGGTCTCTGATGAAACCTGGAATGACCCTATCTACAACGACAGCTGGATGTGGCATAATGCTGGACACTTGGGACTGAGAGGATTGGTGAGATTTGGTGAGCAAATGCAGACCCTTCAAAGCAATAATGCATGGCACCCATTCCAGGGTTCCCAACTCTCCACGTTGAAGGGAATATTACTACAGTTATAACATGTACGGGAAACCTAGAGAACGGACACACTGTGAATACGAAAGGTTTCTAAAACTCAACGAATAGTCCCTCTCCTGGTGCTCCGGTTTGACTTTCCATCTGCCTTACTATCAATATCCCAACTTGGAGATACAGCCCCTTTAACCTCCTGGTTCACACAGGTTTCCAATTTGGCAGAGGATGAAAGGGAAGAGGGAGAACCAATGAGAGAGTAGCTGTTAGGCATTTGGACGGGCACATATTACTCTAACTTCCCGGCAGGAAGAAGTATTAACCAAAGTCTCAGCCACCCACCGGGAACCAGCATAGGTCCTGAACCAAAATTTTGTACTTGCGGTCAGCTCACAAAAAACGAGTTGAAAAATGGAGCTCAGTGTCACAGCAATTCACAAACTGGCCGAGTAATAAAGGACAACTATCGTCCAAAAATCTGGTGAGGGAAGGCAACGAGGCGGACATGAAAGCGAGGCAGAATAGCAGGAAACAGATTTCAAGAGGTACGTTGGAATCGCGTTTAAAGCACAGAAAGAGGGGCAAAATTTCAAAAATGATGCTCTTGGCCAAATAGAGCGTATGCGTTTTCTCATGCATATATTCAGGAGAAAACACATACGCCCTTTTTGGCCAAGCAAGCAGGCGGGCAATGAAAATCTGCACTACAAACAAGTATCACTTTCCACAGGTCTAAAAGGGACATCCACGAAATGTGTAAAAACCAGAAAGGCAGGACAGGCCCTGGAGAACAGGGAGTCTTGTTATGCTGATGGGCGGGATGTAAATTGCCAACTGCATTTCTGGAGGAGTGCATTGTGTTCCCAAAAACAAGTAAACAACAGAACTACGGATCCAAGGGCACTTCCAGTCTAGGGAATATTCCTTGGGAACACTGAAAATCAATAAGACAGAGCCACCCCAAAATTTAGGGCTGCACTGATTACAAGTACCTCAACTTGGGTACACCTTAAATATTCCAGGAAATATGAAAATGGTTCAAAAAATTGTGATACTTACGTACGATGGAATATCCCTCAGTCATGAAGTCAATGTCATAAGACCAGTAGCAGCAAAATGAGTAGATACAAGTACGAAGATTCTAAGTGAAATAAGTAACACAGAAAAAGAAACTTATCATAAGATATCACTTATGAAGATACTGTAAACATGGCTACACTTGAACTGAGTTAGGAAAGAGAACAGAGTCTCACATTTAGAAAGCACTCTTATGCCTGCTTAAGGGGTGAAGGAGAGGTGGGGTGATGCATAAAATAAGAGCTTGATATAAGCACAGGTACCGTTCCAAAAACCAACTATGGAATAGACAAGACCTACACCTTCCTCAGTGAAAGGGACTCAAAACCCCATATTTCCCGCAGAGGAATATATCTGACTAGTAAGAATCTTAAAACCTATGTATTGTTATGTCTCCATAAGGGAATCAAGTGTGTCTAGACTGGCATAAACATGGCAGCGAGAATCAGCTCAAACCCACTATAAAAAGGAATTTCAAAAACAAAACAAAAAAACTGGGAAATTCTTTACAATTGCTTCAGGGTCTCTGATGAAACCTGGAATGACCCTATCTACAACGACAGCTGGATGTGGCATAAGGCTGGACACTTGGGACTGAGAGGATTGGTGAGATTCGGTGAGCAAATGCAGACCCTTTAAAGCAATAATGATTGGCACGCATTCCATGGTTCCCAACTCTCCAGCTTGAAGGGACTATTACTACAAATATAACATGTAAGGCAAAAATAGAGAATGGACACACTGTGAATATGAAAGGTTTCTAAAACTCAACGAATAGTACCTCTCCTGGTGCTCCGGTTTGATTTTCCAACTGCTTTTCTATCAATCTCCCAACTTGGAGAAACAGCCTCTTTAACCTCCTGGTTCACACAGTTGCCAATTTTGCAGAGGATCAAAGGGAAGAGGGAGAACCAGTGAGAGAGTAGCTCTAAGGCATTTAGACGGGCACATGTCACTCTAATTTCCCAGCAGGAAGAAGAATTAACCAAAGTCTCAGCCCCCCACCGGGAACCAGTATAGGTCCTGAACCACAATTTTGGACTTTCAGTCAGCTCACAAAAATCAAGTTGAAAAATGGAGCTCAGGGGCATAGCAATTCACAAACTGGCAGAGTAATAAAGACAATTATTGTCCAAAAATCTGTTGAGGGAAGGCAACGAGGTGGATTTGAATGCTAGGCAGAATAGCAGGAAACAGATTTCAAGTGGTACGTTGGAATTGACTTTAAAGCACAGGAAGAGGGGCACAACTTCGACAATGATGTACTTGGCCAAAAAGGGCGTATGCGTTTTCTCCTGAATATATTCAGGAGAAAACGCATACGCCCTTTTTGGCCAAGCAAGCAAGCGGGAAATGCAAATCTGCACTACAAAGAAGTATCACTTCCCACTGTTCAAAAGGGACATCCACAAATTGTGTAAAATCCAGAAAGGCAAGACCAGCCCCGGAGAACAGGGAGGCTTGTTTTGCTGTTGGGCGGGATGTAAACTGCCAACTGCATCTCTGGAGGAGTGCATTGTGTTCCCTAAAACAGGTAAACAACAGAGCTACAGAGCCAAGGGCACTTCCAGTCTAGGGAATATACGTTGGGAAACCTGAAAATCAATAAGACAGAGCCACCCCAAAATTTAGGGCTGCACTGCTTACAAGAACCTCAACTTGGGTACACCTTAAATATCCCAGGAAATATAAAAATGGTTCAAAAAATTGTGGTACTTCCATACGATGGAATATCCCTCAGCCATGCAATCAATGGCATAAGACAAGTAGCAGCAAAATGAGTGGATTGAGGTATGATGCTTCTAAGTGAAATAAGTCACAGAAAAAAAGAAACTTATATTAAGATGTCACTTATGAAGATCCTGTAAACATGGCTACACTTGAACTCAGTTAAGAAAGAGAACAGAGTCTCACCTTTGGAAAACACTCTTATGCCTGCTTAAGGGGGAATGAGAGGTGGGGTGATGCATAAAACCAGAGTTTGATATAAGCACAGGTACCGTTCCAAACACAAACTATGGAATAGACAAGACCTAAACCTTCGTCAGTGAAAGGGACCCGAGTCATCTGTGAGTAACCGTGAGCTGAAGCCCAGGCCAGCTGCTGCTGAACTTTTCCCACCCTTCCCAGGTAAAACACCTGAATATGTACAAGGGCTTGAAAGCTTAGAGGAAGGGCCGTGGAGCCACACCAGCAACAGCACGCAGGCCAACTTGGTGCCTACAGGCCAGCCAGGATGGTCCTGGCCCTGGGCGCTCTTCTGGAAGCTTTCCATTGCCCTGCTTGAGATACCCCTCCTGTCCCGGCCCCCACTGCTTTTTTCATTCCTCACCTCTGTCCGGAGAGAAATTCCAACGGAAGGTGTGGGTGATACATCCTCTTGTTTACACGTGGCATCCTGGCATCTCCTGCAGAAAGTCCAGCAGAGATCCACTCACCCAGGGCCACCCACAAAGCCGTGGCCCCTCACTCCCTCCCACCAGCACAGCCCCGAGACTGCTGACGGGGCAGAGATCATGGAGTCAGGCACAGCTTCAGGGGCTATTGCTGCCTGCAGCGCTGTTTATATTGACCTCATCCCAGGCACACCTGGGGAGGGCCGGCCGGCAGGGTCAGGCTACCCAGGTCAGCTAATCCTCAGCCCTCAGGGAATCACATTGTTGAAAATGGACCTCTCTAAGGCAGAATAGAAGCCAAGTAATAAAAGGACACAATGCCATTTGCAGCACCATAGGTGTGTCTAGAGGTAATCACGTGACTTGAAGTAAGTCAGAAAGTGAAAGACACATATCATATCATATCTCTTATAGGTGTGACCGAAAAATGGATACCAGGACAGATATTTCCACGGAGAAGGGCAATCACAGATTCATTAAAAAAACTTATGGTTCACCAATGGAAACGTGTGAGGGTTGTTTTCATTATGATAATGGGGTTAACAGACATATACAAACACAGGTGACATATATAATCACCGAAGACCTACAGAATACCAAGAGAAGACTACTCAACATTCTGTCATAAGGTACATGGGAAAAGGATCCCAGGAAGAACAGACATATGTGTATGTGTAAAAGAACCACATCTTCCACACCTACAACAAGCCAAACATTGTAATCAAATTTGCTGTAATAAAAAATAAAAAAATTAAATTAAAAACACGAACAAGAAGTAGTGAGACAAACTTGAGGGGCTTTCTCCTGGCACATTCCATTCTAAATTCCAATCTAGAACACAACTTCCATTGAGGCTCTGTTGCCCCAGTAACCAGATTTGTTAAGGGAGAACTGCTGCCACCTTGTGGCCGTTTCACACAACAGCAGCTTTAATCCCAGCGCTAATGGTCAGTTGATATTCAAAATCATTGCAGGCCTGTAAATGACACCTGTCCTGAAAACAAATCCTGGGGTCATATATCGACCAAAAAATTCAAAGGACGTCCATATTTCAAAACGACAGTTTCAAAAGGCATATTTTACACACATTAGTGTTCTGCTTCTTTTTCTTTCTTTCTTTTTTTGTTAAAAAAACGGGAATGGCAAAAAGCATCCCTCAGAATGGGCGAAAATATTTGCAAACGAATCAATGGACAAAAGTTTAATCTCCAATATATATAAAGAGCTCATGCAGCTTAATATTAAAAAAACAAACAACCCAATACAAAAATGGGCAGAAGATCTAAAGAGACGTTTCTTCAAAGAAGACACAGAGATGGCCAAGAGGCACATGAAAAGCTGCTCAACATCACTAATTATTAGAGAACTGCAAATCAAAACTACAATGAGGTATCGTCTCACACCTGTTACAATTGGCATCATCAGAAAATCTACAAACAACGAATTCTGGGGAGGGTGTGGACAAAAGGATCCCTCTTCCACTAGTGGTGGAAATGTAAATTGATACAGTCACGATGGAGAACAGTATGGAGTTTCCTTAAAAAAAACTAGAAATAGAATTACCATATGATCCAGCAATCCCACTTCTGGGCATATACCCAGAGAAAACCATAAATCAAAAAGGCACATTCACCACAATGCTCATTTCAGCACTATTTACGATAGCCAGGTAATGGAAGCAACCTAAATACCCACAGACAGACGAATGGATAAAGATGTGGTACATATATAAAATGGAATATTATTCAGCCATAAGAAGGAATGAAACTGGGTCATTTGTAGAGACGTCGATGGATCTAGAGACTGTCATACAGAATGAAGTAAGTCAGAAAGAGACAAACAAATATTGTTTATTAATGCATATATGTGGAACCTAGAAAAATGATACAGATGAACTGGTTTGCAGGGAAGAAATAGAGACACAGAGGTAGAGAACACACATATGGACACCAAGTGTGGGAAGCCATGGGGAGGTGGTGTTGGGATGAGTTGGGAGATTGGGATTGACCTGTATACATGTATATGCATAAAATACATAACCAATAATAGACTGCTGTATAAAAAAAATAAATAAAATTAAATTTCAAAATTTTAAAATATAAAATTTAAAAATAAAACAGAAAAAAGGTCTTCCCTTCACACAGATGTATTTATATGAATGAATTATTTCCATGCTTATATCTATAAATACATAAAAGAGGAATAAAATCTAACTTGAACCAAAAAAGAAAAAAGAAAACCTGAACCGACGAGTGACACAGAGGAAAACCCTATCAGGGCACTTGCTCCAGCGGTAAACAATTCTGAAATTGGTCAGAGGTGGGGAATCATCACCGATAGAGCCAGCAGCCCACTCCTATGCAAGGAGCGTCCTCATTGCAAAGCGGGGGGCCATGCCGAGGCATCTGTGAGTAAACATGAGCTGAGCCCCAGGCCAGCTGCTGTTGAACTTTTCCCACCCTTCCCAGGTAAAACACCTGAATATGTACAAGGCCTTGAAAGCCTAGAGGAAGGGGCGTGGAGCCACACCAGCGACAGCACGCAGGCCAACTTGGTGCCTGCAGGCCAGCCAGGATGGTCCTTGTCCTGGGCGCTCTTCTGGAAGCTTTCCATTGCCCTGCCTGAGATACCCCTCCTGTCCCGGCCCCCACTGCTTTTTTCCTTCCTCACCTCTGTCCGGAGAGAAATTCCAGGGGAAGGTATGGGTGCCATATCCTCTTCTTTACAGGTGGAAGCCTGGCAAATACTGCAGAAAGTCCAGCAGAGACCCGCTCACACCGGGCCACGCACAAAGCTGTGGCCCCTCACTCCCTCCCACCAGCATAGCCCCGAGACTGCTGACGGGGCAGAGAATATGGAGTCAGGCACAGCTTCAGGGGCTATTGCTGCCTGCAGCGCTGTTTATATTGACCTCAAACCAGGCACACCAGGGGAGGCCCGGCCAGCAGGGTCAGGCTACCCAGGTCAGCTAATCTTCAGCCCTCAGGGAATCACATTGTTGAAAATGGACCTCGCTAACGCAGAATAGAAGCCAAGGAATAAAAAGACACAATGCCATTTGCAGCACCGTAGGTGTGTCTAGAGGTAATCACGTGACTTGTAGTAAGTCAGAAAGTGAAAGACACATATCATATCATATCTCTTATAGGTGTGACCGAAAAATGGATACCAGGGCAGATATTTCCACGGAGAAGGGCAATCACAGATTCATTCAACAAACTTATGGTTCACCAATGGAAAGGTGTGAGGATTGGTTTCATTATGATATTGGGGTTAACAGACATATACAAACACAGGTGACATATATAATCACTGAAGACCTACAGAATACCAGAAGACTACTCAACATTCTGTCATAAGGTACATGGGAAAAGGATCCCAGGAAGAACAGACATATGTATATGTGTAAAAGAACCACAACTTCCACACCTACAACAAGCCAAACATTGTAATCAAATTTGCTGTAATATAAAATAAAAAATTAAATTAAAAACACGAACAAGAAGTAGTGAGACAAACTTGAGGTGCTTTCTCCTGGCACATTCCATTCTAAATTCCAATCTAGAACAGGACTTCCATTAGGCTCTGTTGCCCCATTAACCAGATTTGGTAAGGGAGAACTGCTGCCACCTTGTGGCCGTTTCACACAACAGCAGCTTTAATCCCAGCGCTAATGGTCAGTTGATATTCAAAATCATTGCAGGCCTGTAAATGACACCTGCCCTGAAAACAACTCCTGGGTTCATATAGCGACCAAAAAATTCAAAGGATGTCCATATTTCAAAACGACAGTTTCAAAAGGCATATTTTACACACATTAGTGTTCTGCTTCTTTTTCTTTCTTTCTTTTTTTGTTAAAAAAACGGGAATGGCAAAAAGCATCCCTCAGAATGGGCGAAAATATTTGCAAACGAATCAATGGACAAAGGTTTAATCTCCAATATATATAAAGAGCTCATGCAGCTTAATATTAAAACAACAAACAACCCAATACAAAAATGGGCAGAAAATCTAAAGAGACGCTTCTTCACAGAAGACACAGAGATGACCAAGACACACATGAAAAGCTGCTCAACATCACTAATTATTAGAGAAATGCAAATCAAAACTACAATGAGGTATCCCCTCACACCTGTTAGAATCGGCATCATCAGAAAATCTACAAACAACGAATTCTGGGGAGGGTGTGGACAAAAGGATCCCTCTTCCACTAGTGGTGGAAATGTAAATTGATACAGTCACGATGGAGAACAGTATGGAGTTTCCTTAAAAAAACTAGAAATAGAATTACCATATGATCCAGCAATCCCACTTCTGGGCATATACACAGAGAAAACCATAAATCAAAAAGGCACATTCACCACAATGCTCATTTCAGCACTATTTACGATAGCCAGGTAATGGAAGCAACCTAAATACCCACAGACAGACGAATGGATAAAGATGTGGTACATATATAAAATGGAATATTACTCAGCCATAAGAAGGAATGAAACTGGGTCATTTGTAGAGACGTCGATGGATCTAGAGACTGTCATACAGAATGAAGTAAGTCAGAAAGAGACAAACAAATATTGTATATTAATGCATATATGTGGAACCTAGAAAAATGGTACAGATGAACTGGTTTGCAGGGAAGAAATAGAGACACAGAGGTAGAGAACACACGTATGGACACCAAGTGTGGGAAGCCATGGGTAGGTGGTGTTGGGATGAGTTGGGAGATTGGGATTGACCTGTATACATGTATATGCATAAAATACATAACTAATAATAACCTGCTCTATAAAAAAATAAATTAAATTAAATTTCAAAATTTTAAAAAAATAAAATTTAAAAATAAAACAGAAAAAAAGTTCTTCCCTTCACACAGATGTATTTATATGAATGAATTATTTCCATGCTTATATCTATATATACATAAAAGAAGAATAAAATCTAACTTGAACCAAATAAGAAAAAAGAAAACCTGAACCCACGAGTTAGACAGAGGAAAACCCTATCAGGGCACTTGCTCCAGCGGTAAACAATTCTGAAATTGGTCAGAGGTGGGGAATCATCTCCCATAGAGCCAGCAGCCCACTCCTATGCAAGGAGCGTCCTCATTGCAAAGCGGGGGGCCATGCCGAGGCATCTGTGAGTAACCGTGAGCTGAGCCCCAGGCCAGCTGCTGTTGAACTTTTCCCACCCTTCCCAGGTAAAACACCTGAATATGTACACGTCTTTGAAAGCCTAGAGTAAGGGGCGTGGAGCCACACCAGCGACAGCACGCAGGCCAACTTGGTGCCTGCAGGCCAGCCAGGATGGTCCTTGCCCTGGGCGCTCTTCTGGAAGCTTTCCATTGCCCTGCCTGAGATACCCCTCCTGTCCCGGCCCCCACTGCTTTTTTCCTTC